>NW_006287253.1:36918-47820 GCF_000327345.1 Myotis davidii | reverse complement strand
CCATTAGCTGTAGACAGAGTCCTGCTGCTCGAGCTGATATTTAGTGTGAGACACTCGAGTACCACCCAGCTAGGAGCTGGGACAAGGTCAACTCAAGGTGGCGGCCGGGGCACGTGTCCACTAATCCACACACGAAGTGTCGGCCGCCAGGATGACTTGAGTAGCCCAGCTGGGAGCAGATCCCAGTTAATCACAGTCCTTGGTTCTGCTTCAGATAAAGTACAGGGCACCTCCCTGTGGCATCTCCCTCTCCTGCCCCTCTGCCCCTCCTGCTGCCAGCACCCTAACCTCAGTTTCTGTGATGGCCACTTGGGTCCCTCTGCCCCTTCCACCGTGGCTGGAGTCACCGTCCCGAGGTGCAGCTGGCCAGATCCCTCACGCCAGAAGCCTTCGGTGACCCCGTGCCTGGGGCAGGTGAACCCCTCGCCCTGAGTCCAGGCTCTCCAAGCTGGAGGTCCCAGAGTGCAGCGGGTGAGGGAGGCTGGAGCACAATGCTTCCACGGGAGGTCCCATCCCAGGGCCGCCGGGGGGAGGGGGATGGGAGTGAGGCCAGGAGAGGACAGGGGACTGCTGTGTCCGGCCTTCTGGGTTAGCCGCCTCAGGTGGGATACACAGAGCTCTTGTGCCTGAGGCCGTCCACAGAGGCAGGGAGATGGGGGCATTGACCTCGGGACTCCTTCCTGGCTCCAAAGCAAATGGCCATCAGCTTCTGGGGTGAGCCTCGCCAGAGAGCCGCTTCACAGAGGTCGAGCTATTTCTGGGGACGGGTGAGTGGAGTGAGCCCAGCCCTCCCAGCCCATCTTGGGACCCCCTCATGGCCAGTGTCCATCCAGAGCTCCTGGAGGAGCTGACCAAGGTCTTGTGGGGCCTGCGTCCAATTCACCCCCAGCTCTGCCCCATCCTGCTTCCTCCACCTCCCATCCCAAGTGGGGATCCTAACGCGCCTGCAGCTGTAGTTGACACAACTCAGCCAGGCCCAGATTGTATCCCCAAAATTCAAGTGTGGAAGCTCTGACCCCCGGAGCATCAAAAGGGGGCTGTGTTTGGAGATGGGCCTTCACAGAGGTGACCAAGTTAGACTGAGGTCACTGGGTGGCCCTGATGCCACCTGACTAGTGTCCTTATGAAAAGAGGCGATCAGCCCTAGCTGGTTTGGCTCAGTGGGTAGAGCGTCGGCCTTCGGACTAAGGGTTCCCAGGTTTGATTCTGGTCAAGGGCACATGCCCGGGTTGTGGGCTCAACCCCCAGTAGGAGGTGTTCAGGAGGCAGCTGATCAATGATTCTCTCTCATCACTGATGTTTCTATCTCTCTCTCCCTCTCCCTTCCTCTCTGAAATCAATATATATATATAAAGAGGTGGTCAGGGCAGAACACACAGAGGGACGACCACGTGAGGACACAGGGAGAAGATGGCCATCTACACACCAAGCAGAGGCCCAAGGGGAACTGCCCTGCCCACACCTTGATCTTGGGCGTGTCTGCTGTTTAAGCCTCCTGTTCCGTGGTGTTCTGTTAGGCAGCCCAAGCAAATAACCCGGTGACATTCTGTCCTCCCTAAACCTGGTTCCTGCCCCGTGGAATGGCTCTGCCCACCAGCTTGGAGGCGGCCTGCTTTCCCTCCCCAGTGGCCAGTGGGCGCTGTCCCCCACCCCAGTGTGTCCCCTCGTTTCCCCCCTGAGCAGGTGTTTGCGCAGCACCTGCAGGTGGCCGGACGCTGGGAGAGGCGCTGGAGCGCATGGGTGTGGCCGGCAGCCCCTTGGGCCCCACAGGGGTCGGCAGAGAGACAGGATCAGGCCCTACGTGTTCTCATCATCCCACTCGCTGTGACCCTTGCTCTGTGACCTAAAGGTCATGGAGAGACCCCAAAATGCTCTCGCCGATGAAAGCTCCCCTCTCCAGTGTTCAGCTTCCCGGCAAACACCAATGACCGGGGCCGGGAGGCCTGGGACTCCGCCCGCACCCACCCAGGGACGGGGCTGATCCGCTTCACGCACGCTCTTTGGTGTGGAGCTGCAGCTTACTGCAAATGACAGAGGAAATAAAATTGCAGAGGGGATGTTTAAAATACTCCAGGACCATTTTCAAGCGATTTAGAAGCGACCTCCTCACAGAAATGGAAATGCTGACTATAAATAATCGTGATCTGTGCACTAAGATCATCAGCGCTATCACACTGGTCTGAGCTGCGTTGGGTCTGAAACAAGAAGGCCGCGGACAGCAGCCCAGAGGTGGGCCGGCCCCGGTCCCCCCTGACCCGCAGGTTTCGTTAACTCACTCGGGCTCCCCTGGGCTCCTCCTGGCACCAGTTTGAGGTCAGAGCTGCTCAGACGTCCTGGGCCACGTTGGTCCCACCTAAGGCCTTGAGGGTTGAGCTGCATATTCCACCTGGGGCTTTTTCAGGAAGGAAGAGGCCAGCATCCATCCACAGGCTCCAGACCCTCCATCGAGGGTGTCCCCTGGGCTGGGGCACGGTTCCTGGTGGAAGCACCTGGTCTCTTGGAGGCCTCCGAGGGGCCCGCCCCACCTCTTTGGCCCCAACCGTCCTCCCGGTAACGGATCCAGCAGCATGTCCACCTCAAGGCCGAGGACCGTTCCTGACAGGACAGAGGTGGCCCAGCCAGGCCCCACCTTTGTGCTCCAGGGGCCAGGCCCGCTGAGAAGTCCCAGGCACCAGGCAGTGGCCTGGCTTAGACGGGGCGCCAAGGACAATGAAGGAAAGGTGGCGGCCCCCCATGTGGACAGAGGTGAGGCCTCAGGGCGGAGGGAGCTTGGTCCCCTCCCACTGGAGCTGGAAAGTGGGAGGTCTGGGCTGCAAGGAGATGCAAGGACAGCGTGGTGTGGGTGATAGAGGGCAGCGCCCCACCCCCCCCCCCCCCCCCCCCCAGGCCCGAGAGTCACCCAGCAGGAGGCCTCCCGGGAGCCCGTTTGCCAAATCAAGAAGGGAGGCATCCACGGCGGGTTCTTCTAGAAACGTCCTGTGTCTATGCCACCGGCTTCCTATTTTCTTAGCTGCTTCAAGTTGACTCTGTTGTTTTTATTTTTGTTTTAAATATGTTTTCATTGATTGCAGAGAGAGGAAGGAAGAAGGAGAGAGAGAGGGAAACAAGCAATAATGAGAGAGAATCATTGATTGGCTGCCTCCTGCACAACCCCCCCTGGGGATCGGGCCCCAAAACCTGGGCATGTGCCCTGACCGGAATCCAACTGCAACCTCCTGGTTCACAGGTCGACGCTCAACCACTGACCCACACCGGCCAGCCGGGCAGTTTACTGTTTTGGTTCTTGTGGCCTCGAGGTAAAGGGACAGGGTTACAGATCTGCTTATTCGGTGCTTCTCCGTTTCCGGGATGTCTGGGGCTGGGGGCGAGGTCAGGATATGCAGGGAAGTCACTTCATGAGATAAGTTACCTGAGGTCTGAGGATCCTGGGGCGGCCATGACAGGCACCACACACTGGGCGGCTGAGAGCGCGCAAGCCAACCCTCACAGTTCTGGAGGCCGACGCCGGGGAGCAGCTTCCTGAATGGGGTCCAGGAGTGGAGGGCCCTGCCCCTGGGGAGGTCCTTCCTGCCTCTTCGTTTCCGGTGTCTCCCGATGTCCCTGGCCATGCCTCACCCCATCTCCGCCTCCGTCACCACGTGGCTGCTCCCTAGTCTGTGCCACCCCTGGGCCTCCACATGAGGACACCAGTCTCCAGGTCAGGGCCCGCCCTGCCCCAGCGTGACCTCATCCTCACCAGTTATGTCGGCAGTAGCCCCATTTCCAAACCAGGCCACAGGTCGGAGGCCCGGACTCACATCTCTTTGGGGACACAATTCAACGCCTGACACGTCAAGGGGTGGCCTGATCTGGGCTCCACCCCAGGCCTGGCTGGGTTACCCTGGCACAACCTCTGCCCGTAGGCATCCGCAAACCCTGCGGGCCCGAGAGGCAGGGTTACTCACGGCTCCTCTGTTCTAGATTCCCGGCCAAGTGGCTGAAGCAATACCCAGCAGGGAGGGGCTGGCAGGGGCCCAGCTTACCAGACCCGCCCACAGCTCGCCCAGCAGACACCAAGTGAGCACCCACACGGGCCAGCAGCCTCTCAGGGCAGGTCCTTTTTTTGGAGCTTCCCTGAAAATCGAGGACTCCACATCTGGCCCCCCTCCTCTCCTTCCCAGCTGACATCTCTGCTGTCAGCACCAGGCACTGGCACCAGCCCCACTGGGTGAGAGGCCTCCCTGCCCTCCTCCCCTGGCCCTGTGACCCATGTCCGGCATTCTCGGAGCCATCCACTCCCCTCGAGTCCCTGACCCAGGCCCCACCCCCCCTTCCTGCCTGAGTGCCAGCTCTCTGAGCGCCGCCTGAGTACTCCTGCCCACACCCCCGGCGTGGGTTCAAGTCCTCAGGCACCGGTGGTGGAGCAGAGAGTGCCAGAAGGCCTCACCCTGTGACACGGGACTGGGGGCCCCTGGGGGGACACAGCACGAGGCTGGATGGGCACCGTCCTTCCTCAGGAACTGAGAGGCCCTTTGAGCACCACGCTGAATGTAACTGTGTCACCTTGTTCCTGCAGCTTGTCGTGACAAGTGTTTCTTTCAGGCGCGCGGAGAGCTACTGGATGGAGGCAGAGTTCTGGTCCTCGGGGAGCAAAACCCCACAGGAGCACACGCAGGGCAACGGGCAAAATAGGAACGCCAGCTGGACCAATCGCCCCCCAGAGACCATCACGTAGGTCAACCGGTGGGCGGTCCCGGATTCTGGGTTAAGCCCGCTGGCGTCGCTTCAAACATCATTTGTTACTTGACATTTCAAATGATTTCCAAGGCATGGAGTTCGTATAAAAAGCAAGTATCCAAAGGACATGTGCCTGGTAATAGTGATGGGGGGAAAGCTCAACCTGCATGACACGTATGTACTCCGGCTACACGCATCTCTACATCAGCACATACGGAAGATGTGGACAGATGCCCCGAGCGCTCCCAGGCCGGAGGGAGGAGACCGGGTCGGGGGAAGCCTGCTCTGTCACGGCGGGGTCTTCTTGTTCGCGTCCCACTGTATCACAAAGGGTAAAAGGAACCTCAGATAGAAGCACGCCGGCGAGGTCGGAGGGTCCTGATGGGGGTTTCTGTTCCTGTGGAGGGGGGAGCTGCCCCGCCCGCCCCCAGCACGTGATGCACTGCCAACCCCCGAGCTCCCTGCTCTGTCACTGTTCATTGTTAAGTTTTTATAAGGAGAAAAAGTTTCTGTACCACTTGGGTAATTAAAAATTACAGTGGGGCCTTGACTTAGGAGTGTCCTGACTAACGAGTTTTTTGAGATACCAGCTGTCTCTCTGCCAATTTTTTGCATTGAAGTTGACAGAGTGATTTGAATTAAAAGCTCCTTAACAAGCTCGGTCTCAGAACGAATTAAACTCGTAGGTCAAGGCCCCACTGTATTTTTAAAAACTGCAGACTTTTTATTTTATTTATTTTTATACATTTTTATTGATTTCAGAGAGGAAGGGAGAGGGAGAGATAGACACATCAATGATGACAGAGAATCATTGATTGGCTGCCTCCTGCACGCCCCGCACTGAGGACCGAGCCCCCAACCCAGGCATGTGCTCTGAATGGGAATCGAACTGTGACCTCCTGGTTCCTAGGTTGAGCTTAACCACTGAGCCACACTGGCCGGGCCGGCTGACGTGTTCTGGCAGCTAAGGCAGAAACGCCAGCAGCTGCACAGATTTGGGTTTCCACCGACATAAGGGCAATGCATTTATCTAACGGGAAAAACAGGTCTCTCCTGGAATGAAATCGGCAAGAATTCATCCTGCGGGTCCTTGGAGGAAAGACAGAAGTGACCCTGGGTGTCAGTCCCGTCTGTAAGATGAGGGGCTTCCCCAGACCGAGGAACACTCCCCACAGTGCCTGGGACCATTTTCATCCTCAGGTCCCGCCTGCACCCTGTGACGGCAGGAGGCTTGGGAACCCCAAGACTGGAAGGAGCGGAGGTGTCTCAGACCCCAGGCCTCCCCCATGTGAGGCAGGACCAGTCACTAGATGCACGTACAGGGAGCTGGGGCTGCGAGCGCGGGCATGAGCACACCTCTCACACAGACTCTAAGACAGTGGTTCTCAACCTTCTGGCCCTTTAAATACAGTTCCACACATTGTGATCCAACCATAAAATTATTTTCGTTGCTACTTCATAACTGCAATGTTGCTACTGTTATGATTCATAATGTAAATAGCTGATATGCAGGATGGTCTTAGGTGGCTCCTGTGAAAGGGTTGTTCGACTGCAAAAGGGGTCACGACTCACAGGTTGAGAACCGCTGCTCTAAGAGTAGGTCTTATTTCTTAAATATTACTATCCTGCTCCCATTTTACAGGTGAGAAAACTGAGGCTCAGAAGTTGACATAACTTGTCCAAAATCTCAAGGACTGACAAAACCAGGACCATTTGAGCCAAGCCATGTGGCCAGGAATACACCTTCCATAATACACACTCATCGCTTTCCCCTCCTCCCTTAGGGCTCAGTTACCATGGAGCCGTTGGGGGTTATTCCTCTGGGGGGCCTCTGCCTCTAGGGCACCCCGCAGACTGCAGATTCCGGAAGGCAGGACCTGTCTTGGCCTTGGCCACGGTGTCTACACCAGGGCCAGCTCATGAGAGATTCCCAAGCAATGCCCCTGGGTTCAAATCCACAGCAGCGACCTACACCCTGCCCCACACCCTGCGGGGAGAGGAGGTCTCCTACCCCAGACGGAAGAAAGACCAGGGCCTGCTCCAGGGTCCCGACTGCAACGAGGAAGAGCCTGAGCCGCAAATACACACCCACAGGGAGGGAGAGGGTGGCTGCTGGAGCAGCGCTGACAACTCAGTAGAGGGACCAAGAGGGGGCTCTTCCCCACCGGGATGGGGGTACAGCCACATCTGTCAGCCTTGGGGTCCTGGTGAGAGAGTAGAGCGGCCTGCCCCCTCTCTCACCTCACCAATGACAGGCCCACTGCCCGCTGCCAGGAGTGAGGGGAGATGCAGCAAAAGACACTGTCAGTGGTTGGGCATCGACCTATGACCAGGAGGTCATGGTTCAATTCCTGGTCAGGGCACATGCCTGGGTTGCGGGCTTGATCCCCAGTGGGGCGGGGCGGGGGGGGGGGCATGTAGGAGGCAACCAATCAATGATTCTCTCTCACGCCCAACTCCTCCCTCACTTCCACTATCTCTCTGTAGAGATCAATGGAAAAATATCCTTGCGTGATAACTTAAAATAATAGAAATAGAAAAGAAAAATAAATGAATAAATAAATGAATAAATAAATAAATGCATATAATGCTGTTGTGTAGACGAGTGACCAGTGCGCTCAGACCCTGAATCCACTCCACACCCCGCCCCCCACCTTCCCGTGCTCCAGGCAGAAGAGAGGAGAGCCCCAGGCCCCCACTTCTCCTGGCTGGGGAAGAGATCCTCTCTGAAATCAATAAAATATATTTAAAAAATAAAATAGTACAAAAGTCAGTGCATTAAGAGGCTCCAGTGTGTGGGACCATCACCACCATCCGGTTCCAGAACTCTTTCATTAAGCAGTCACGCCCTCCTGACCCCCAGCCCCTGGCGACCACCCATCTGCTCCCCCTCGTGCAGACCTGCCTGTTCTGGGCATTTCCTAGGAGCGGAACCATTCGGTGTTTGTCCTTTTGAGTCGGGCATCTTCCCCACAGCACCATGTTTTCGGGGTTTAACAAAGAAAAACGCAGGACACCTAGTTCAACTGGAATTTCAGATAAACCACAAGCAAATTTTTCCTACAAGTATATCTCAGACATTGCACGGGACGAACTTATACTGAGAAGTTGCATGGTTTGTCTGAAGTTCTCAGGGAACCCGCATTTCATCCTTCGACCCTCCCCCTCAGGTTTCTGTTACCTGCAGACCACGCCGATGCCCTGATGCCTCTGGTAAGCACCTGAGCTTCCCTCACCCCGTGGTCAGAGTGCGTCACAAGCAACACCTGGTCAGGAAACGCCACCTGAAGCCTCCAGCCCAACCTTGAGCTCCAGCTCAACCTTTTTCCTCCCCACGCCCACGCCCCAGTCCCGAGGCCCCAGACCCTGAGGGTTCCAGAGCACAGAGGGCAGAGCAGGGGAGCCGCAATCCCAGCCGCGTCCACACGGGGCAGCTATCTGGGGGCAATCACACTCACAGGGGAAGGGAGGGCCTGCACACAATGAGCGCCTGCTGCATGCACTCAGTGAGTCACCTTCAGAACAATCCCCAAAGATAAGCATTATTATTTTAAAGTGCCATCTTCACTGCAGCGATGAGAACCTCTGGATAGACTGAATGAAAGAGCTGAGGACCCCTTACTACCTAAGCCAGGTGACACTCCAACCTGTTTCTTCATCCCTAGCGGGGGATGGTGACAGCCGCCGGGCCCTCTGCAGGTGCCAGGACTCAGAATGTGCACCCTCCTGAAGCCAGGCACGGGCGTGACCTGCTGCTATTGTTCCTACTTCCACGCTCCCATCGCCCATTTAAACAATAATCTCCAGGACATAACTAAACACACTTACAACGCAAGGGCAAAAGACACGGACCGGGAAAGAACCTGTGTGATCACTCAGAAAGCTCGCTGGCTTCAGGCACGGCTGCAGACAGTCCTCCTTGAACTTGGGACACACCGGATGGACTGTCTGTTCGAGAGGGTGACGCTGGCTAACCCAGGTTTCCTCAGCCCGGAGGCAGCCCCGTCGCTGGAAATAGGCCCTGTGGTGTGGACACCGAGGACGGAGACGCTGGCTGGGATGTGAGCCAATCTCAGCTCTGAATGCCAACACTTACAGAAACAGATATTCTGAGTCCCTCTGGAAAGCGGTTTCTAAAAGGAGTTTGGCTGGGCGGCTACAGACATGGAGGGAGAGGAAAGACGCTGCGAGCCCGGCACTCAGCAGAGGTGGGGGGCGGGGGAGGACGGACGGAGACTGGCCCTTCCTGCCACATCCTCAGGGCCAGTGCTCATCGGAGCAGGGGTCCCCGTGAGGATTGGGCTGTTCCGACAGGTGGACTCCTCCGTCGGATGCTCCTTGCTCAGCCCCCGCAGGACAGGGGGCTCTGTGTCTCATGATGGACTGGGAAAGGGTCCCGAGAGAGGCAGAACCTGACAGGGAAGGACCACGTTTCTGAAGGTCTGCCCTCTGCTCAGGGGTCTCCTTGGCCCTCTCAGCAGATCCCAGCGTGTTATCCAAGATGAAGCAGAGGCCAAGGTCTCCGGGCACAGAGAGAGCCAGGAGGCCCCAGAGAGCAGTGGAGCCCCTAGGCCAGTGGTTCTCAACCTTCCTAATGCCGCGACCCTTTAATACAGTTCCTCATGTTGTGACCCCAATTTCATTGTTACAAATTAAACATAATGAAAGCATCGTGATTAATCACAAAAACAATATGTAATTATATATGTGTTTTCCAATGGTCTTAGGCGACCCCTGTGAAAGGGTCATTCAAAGGGGTCGCGACCCACCGGTTGAGAACCGCTGCCCTAGGCCCTTGTAGGTGGGAGACCCAGCCTGGAATCCTCGGGGAACACCCCCTCCCCCCTCACAACCTGGAAGAGGAGAGCCGATCTTGCCTCTGATGACCTGAGGGACCTGGGACACATCTACACCTTCTCTGGGTTACTTTCCCTGTTTGCTTAAAAGGGAGCAGAAATCGGAACTTTGGAGGATCCTAGAAGACCACAAAGACCCGTGTGAGAGCTAGGCCCTGGGGCTTCTGTTTGGGTCCTAATTGCTTAACCTCCTTATAATTAGGGAGCAATTCTTTTCCTTTGTGACTGCACCCAGATAAAATTACACAGTGCCACTGATCAGACGCCTCCTGCACACCCCCCGCTGGGGACCAAGCCCGCAACCCGGGCCTGTGCCTGCTGCCCAGATAGCAAAAGAGTGTATGCCACCCCAACCGCCTAAAACCAGAATAGCCAGAGCGGGGTCCCGGCAGGCACTCCTTCAGGAGCCTGAAAGTGGGGAGCTTTCTCAGGCCCACCCGTTCTCAGGCCCACGCACAATACCACCTGTGTGGGCAGCCTCCTCCCACCTGGTCTGAAGCCGGCAGGCCCCGGAGCATCACGGGCAGACTAGGCCATGAGTGAGGCATGGGCTTCGGCACCCACGGGATGTCTTCACTTCCCTTCCGAGAGCCCAGGTGTGGTTCTAGAAGCCTGTCCGCTCCCAGTGGGAATCAGCACTCTGCCAACAATGGCACGTCCCTGTTTCTGATGCTCTCATCCCCGGAGCCCATCTAGATGCCCACCATGGGGGCTGGGGGGTTTCTGATGGCCAGAAGCCTGGGGCCACAGCAACTCAGCACGGGTGGAACTGGGGCCCCATTCACTGGGACCCCTGCCACCACTAGGAGCCCCTGCCGGGGAAATGGGAACACTCCCAAGTTGCCTGCTGGGGGTGCCAGGTTCCCCTAACTCCTGCCCGACCCTGTCCAGCTGGGTGTTCCCTGAGCCTCCCTTCTCAACTTGCCCCCCAACCTCCCCCTCAGCCTCCCCCCGAGCAGCCACATGCCCTGCCAATGGGTCTACATTCCTGGTCTGTACTCCTTCCCTGCCCACAGCCAGCATGTAGCTGGCTACAAGCTCAGACAACAGTGGACAAATAAATGCGTGATTAAAGCAAAAACGAACAAATCTATTCAAAAACAGTTGTGACTCTTGAGAACAGTCATGGCTTTTTAAATCAATAATCATGGGTTAATTTAATAATAGAAACTAAAAAACGAAGACCGGAGGGAGAACCAAGATGGCGGCATAGGTTAACGCCGGAGTTTGCCGCCTGGACTAATTTCAGGGCTAATGGATCCCCACTTTATTCCAGCCTCCTCCTTAACAGCTGTGACAACTGGCTGAGTGGAAGTCCTACAACTAGGAG
>NW_006287253.1:23371-36708 GCF_000327345.1 Myotis davidii | reverse complement strand
GTGGGGGGTTTCTGATGGCCAGAAGCCTGGGGCCACAGCAACTCAGCACGGGTGGAACTGGGGCCCCATTCACTGGGACCCCTGCCACCACTAGGAGCCCCTGCCGGGGAAATGGGAACACTCCCAAGTTGCCTGCTGGGGGTGCCAGGTTCCCCTAACTCCTGCCCGACCCTGTCCAGCTGGGTGTTCCCTGAGCCTCCCTTCTCATCTTGCCCCCCAACCTCCCCCTCAGCCTCCCCCCGAGCAGCCACATGCCCTGCCAATGGGTCTACATTCCTGGTCTGTACTCCTTCCCTGCCCACAGCCAGCATGTAGCTGGCTACAAGCTCAGACAACAGTGGACAAATAAATGCGTGATTAAAGCAAAAACGAACAAATCTATTCAAAAACAGTTGTGACTCTTGAGAACAGTCATGGCTTTTTAAATCAATAATCATGGGTTAATTTAATAATAGAAACTAAAAAACGAAGACCCTCCATGCTTTCCATTGACAGTATTTGAATTTAAATGAAATGAAATTTCTGGACTAATTTCAGGGCTAATGGATCCCCACTTTATTCCAGCCTCCTCCTTAACAGCTGTGACAACTTGGGCTAAACAGTAATGCTGCCAAAGCGTGTGTTTGGTCAGAGGGTTTCGGTGAGGCCTCTCTCCTTCACCCTCATACCGTGGCCACAGAGATGTGACCCCAGTGGGAAGCCAGGCCCCAGGCAGGGGCGGCGGTGGGTGGGGGCAGGTGGGGGGAGGCCCCTGAGTGGCTGCTGCAGGTTGCCACCCAGCTGGCCCATGTGGCAGGCTCAGACCCACCCTCCAGCAAACACTGCCCTGCTCTGTGGGCAACAGGGGCTGCAGCCAGGATTGGGAGGACAGATCAGCCCAGCCCCCACGCTCACGGAGCTTGCACTCTTATGGGGAGGCAAACAAAAGCCGTAGTTGTAATCTGTGGTTAGTGCCATAAACAAAACAAATAGGAGCTAAAAGAACAAACAAACAGAGCAGGGCGCCTCCTTCCGAGGGGTCGCCATCACCTGTCCGACATCCCTTCCCCTCCTCCCTGGAGCACCATCTCAGTGTTGGCGATGCAGCCACAAGCCCAGCTTTGAAAACGTTCCTCAGCGGCCCTCACAGTGGGGTTTGCCCATAGGGGGGAGGGGGAGGTATAATGAGGGCCTGAGATTCCAGTGCCGGGCTGACCAGCAGGCCCTGAGCGAGGATGAATGATTGCTCTCACACACGTTTCTGTGAACGAGCGGCTACGGCACTACCTGGCTATCGCCGCCAAGCAGCCCCGTTCACCTGCCCCCTTTGGCTTTTATTGTCACAACAGCTTGGACTAAAATTAACCTCTAGATACAGTCAGCAGGGTAAGTATCCTTGAGAAATACAGGCTTCTACAAGGCCGGGTCTAAAGGCTAAACAGAGATTCTAGCAAAACACCCCAGGAGATCGGACTTGTTTGGAAACTTCAAGGTAGGGGCTGCCGCCTTCGGCAACATTCCCCCGGGGCCCCCCCACCTTTCGGAGAATCCTCCTTACAGACCTTCCAACCAAGTCCCGTGCTCCCCCACACTCTAGAAAGTTCCTTCACGAGGAAGTCGGCTGAGAGCGCACCCCGCCCCCTCCATCTCCTTCCTCTCGCCTGGGACATGGTTATGATGGCGGGAGCTCCAGGGGCCATTTGGTGACGTGAAGTGACTTCCCAAACGGTGTTGGGGAAGCTCAAGTTTAAACAGCAGGTAAGTCCTAAAGCCGACACTGGACTTTTAGTTCTATAACCTGCGTTCCTCACCCTCTCCAACTCTTCCCGCTCACACACACACAGCGGAGACGGCACACAAGGGAAGCCTTCTCGTGTCAGGGGGGTTCCTGAGGGACCGAGGCCCCTCTGGATGCAGGGAAGGTACCTGCCCAGGTGCGCTTGGCTCCAGATAGAGAGCAGATACCCCAGATGACAGCAATGCCTGTTCTACTGACGGCTCTAAAGTCACACCCTCACTTCTCTGGGGCTGCAAGCAGATAAAATTACACAGTGCCAGCAACTTAAAAATAGAAGAAAAATAAGCGAGGAGAAAGGAGCAGATGAAGCTGTAAGCCACCAGGAGACACCAGAGGGTGGAATTTGCTTTGCTGGCTTTTGCTTTGTTTTGTTTTCCGTTTGCCAACCCGGTGGCTGGAATTCTCTGTGTCCGGCATCTGCTGTGTGGTCCCCGGTGAGCCTCGGGCTCCATCCCTCTCTCATGCCGGCTAAACCCGCGGCGAAAACGCAGAGCCTCACGCTCTGGAATCTCACCTGCACGGTGACGTCTGCTCGGGACGCTGACTCCAGACAGTGAGACACAAATCAGGAGACATCTGGTCGCCTGGATGGTCTGCATCTGGCAGACGCCACATTCCTGCAGAGGAGGCAGGCGGGGCCCACAGAGAGAGGCCCAGGAAGCTCCTCCCTGAGCGAGAGGGCAGTGGAACACCAGATCCCGCCAAGGGCAGCAAAGGGGTGTGCCCTCCCCCCACGCGGCCTCTGTCGGGCTCGGAGCATCAGCGCTTCGGGTGCTCATGCTCCTTAGCAAGCACAGTCCACAGGAAACACTGGCAAAATGAAGAAAAGATGAAAAATAAGAGCCGCCCAACCCATGGGGCTCAGTGGTTGAGCATTGACCTATGAACCAGGAAGTCATGGTTCCATCCCCAGTCAGGTCACATGCCCGGGTTGTGGGCTCAATCCCCCAGGAGGGGATGTGCAAGAGGCAGCCAATCAATGACTCTCATCATTGATGTTTCTATCTCTCTCTCTCCCTCCCTTCCTCTCTGAAATCAAAAAACTGTGGCACATCTACACAATGGAATACTACGCTGCTGTAAAAAGGAAGGAACCCCTACCATTTGCAACAGCATGGACAGATGCCGGAAGCTAATTCCAGCAGGTCAGCAGGGCTGAATCATCTGGAAATGGCTGAGGGCATTTCCCCAAACCTGAAAAGGATGCATAAATGATTGCTTGCTGCCAGTCAGCTGAGGGCATTTCAATCTACATGTTATTGCCTCCTGCTGGCCAAACACCTGAACAGCTGAAGGCAGTTCCCCGAATCTGACAATGGATTCTGTATACCAAACCCTGGCCTTTGATATGCATATCTACCTTGCTTTAGGACAAGTTGTGTTAATAAAAAGCAAGGGGTCCAGAGAGACAAGGGAACTTGGATTCTTTAGCTAAGTCTTCTCTGGCTCCCCAAAATGCCTCCCAAAATTATGTTTCATCTCTGGACTCTTGATTAATTTACACACATCGCCTCCTCCAGATTCCTGAACCCCTTCTAGATGCTGGATTAAGACCTCCGGCGTTAGATGGACCTGGAGAGCATTATGCTAAGTGAAATAAGCCAGTCAGAGAAAGATAAATACCACATGATCTCACTCATTTGTGGAATATAATGAACAACATAAACTGATGAACAAAAACAGATCCAGAGACAGAGAAGCATCGATCAGACCGTCAAACCTCAGAGGGAAGGCAGGGGAGGGTGGCGGGGAAGAGGGAGAGATCAACCAAAGGCCTTGTATGCATGCATATAAGCCTAACGAACGGACACAGACACTAGACTAGGGTTGAGGGCACAATGGGGAGGAGGGGGGGCAATGGGGAGATAAGGACACAGATGAAATACCTTAATCAATAAAGAATGAATAAATAAATGGGGGGAAATTTAAAACTTTTAAAAGCAATAAAAATAAAAAATAAATAAAAGAGCCAGTGTACTGTCTCTGGAGCTGCCAGGCTTCTCGAGTGTGCAAGCAGCACAGCTGTGGTCGCTTTGGATGGCGTTGTTCTGCGGCCCTGGAGACAGAGGGGACGGCAGATGACACGCTGGGAGCCCGGAAAGGCGAGGCAGTGTCACCCCGTGGGCTCATCTTCCTGTGAGCACCCCAATCTCTGGCCAGGAGACATCTGGCGGGAGCAAGTCTCCAGCAGTCAGGCCCGTGCCCCCGTCTGCACGTTCCTGGGCAGGTGGGAAAGCCAGTGGGGCCGACATGGCATAGGGCATCTGTCCTGGCCTGGCTGCCACTGTCTTGCTGTCTTTGTTTCATTGTTAAACTTTTTATCTTGAGATAATAGTCAATTCCCCCGCAGTTGTAACAAATAACACAGAGATGGGGTGGGGGCGGGGCGGGCTAGAGGAGGTCAATGGGGGAAAATGGGGACATATGTAATACTTTCAACAATAAAGATTTTTTAAAAAAGAAAAGAAATAACACAGAAAGATGCTTGACTCAGTTTCCCTAATGGCAACATCTTGCAAAACAGCAGTAGTACAGCCTGGCCATTGTGGCTCAGTGGTTGAGCATCAACCTATGAATCAGGAAGTCATGGTTCAATTCCCAGTCAAGGCACATGCCCAGGTTGTGGGCTCCATCCCCAGTGGGAGATACAGGGGAGGCAACCAATAGATGATTCTCTCTCATCATTGATGTTTCTATCTCTCTCTCTCTCCCCTCCTCTCTGAAATCAATATACATTTTTTTTTTAAAAAAAGAGCCCTTGCCGGTTTGGCTCAGGGAATAGAGTGTTGGCCCACAGATTGAAGGCTCCCGGGTTCAATTCTAGTCAAGAGCATGGACCTGGGTTGCAGGCTCCATCCCTGGCCCAGGTCGGGGTGCATGCTGGAGGAGATACACCAATCGATGTGTCTCTCTCAAGTCCATGTTTCTCTCTCTGTGTTTCTCCCCCTCCCTTCACCTTCTAGAAATCAATGGGAACATGTGCTTGGGTGAGGATTAACAAACCAACCAACAGCAGAACAGTAGCACCATAAGCCCGGTGTTGGCACTGACACAGATGAGACACGGGGCATCCAGTCCCCAAAGGTCCCAGCTGCCCTCCCACAGCCTCGCCCCTCCAACCCCAGCAACCACCAATCTGCCCTCTGGCTCCATAATTTGCATTTTCAGGAAGTTCCCTAAATGAAGTCACACACACATAACCTGGAGGATTGGCCTTTTCAGTGCAGCCGGCTGTTGGGTCAACTCTGTCCCTTTTGGTGGCGCATGTCTGGAAAGGCCCGTCTATATTTGGGGGAGTGTCCAGGTCATCAGCGTCGCCTGGGTGGGAGTCACAGCTCCGGTCCCCACCCCCTGCCACCAGGCACAGGACCAGGCTCCAGCCTCCATTGGGGTGGGGAACTGGAGGGCTGGGCTCAGCACAAAACTTTTTTGTTTGTGGGTGCAGCGGGCTCAGGCTGCTTTTAGGGGCACAGTGTCCAGGGTCAGGGCGGGACAGTGCAGGCAAGAACTTTGCTGGCTCAGAGCATAGCAGCAGGGGATGCTAGTGGGCCAGGGCTCAGCAAGGTTGGGGTGCTGGCTGCTTCCGGAAGCATCTCTGGCCTCCCCATGGCCCTGCACTCCCTGACATCCCTTCAGACTGAATGAGCCAGCTTCTACTGCTGTCAAGTAAGGACCCCACCTGATGTGCCCACTCCTCCAGAGATCAGATGGAGTGTCAGGCCCTGCCACCCTGAATGCACCCACACAAGCCCCCAGGGTGGGGGTGAGGGGCCGAGGAGAGAGCACTGAGCCAGGAGTCCACTGGCTGTGAAGAGGGCATCCTTCCCCCACTCCACCCCCCATCTCTCAGGTCTCCGTGGCTGTGAGACAGCACACGGCACACCGCAACCCATGCCCATCATGGCGTCTCTTCTGTTCCGTGACACCTGGGACTCGGCTGCAGGGCTGTTACTAGAACTGAGAAACGTTCCCACGGAGATGGCATCTCACTGCGGGTTCTCCTCTGGCTCCTCTCAGCTGTCTTTCTCACACTCACACATTCACATGCTCACACATACTCACACAGTGCTCACACACACACTCACACACACACACTCACATGCTCACTCACACATACTCACACACTCACGCACTCACACACTCACACAGTCACATGCTCACTCACACATACTCACACAGTGCTCACACACACTCACACGCTCACACATTCACATGCTCACTCACACATACTCACACAGTGCTCACACACACACACACACACTCACATGCTCACTCACACATACACACTCACGCACTCACACACTCACATGCTCACTCACCTATACACAATGTTCACACACACACAGTGCTCACACACACATACACAATGCTCACTCACACATACTCACACAGTGCTCACTCACACACTCACACATTCACATGCTCACTCACACATACACAATGCTCACTCACACATACTCACACAATGCTCACACACACACTCACATGCTCACACATCACAATGCTCACACACTCACACAGTCACATGCTCACTCACACATACACAATGTTCACACACACAGTGCTCACACACACGTTCACATGCTCACTCACACATACACAATGCTCACACACACACATGCTCACACACACATACACAATGCTCACTCACACATACACAGTGCTCACTCACACACTCACATGCTCACTCACACATACACAATGCTCACTCACACACTCACATGCTCACTCACACATACACAGTGCTCACACTCACATGTTCATGAAGTATGGTAGCAATCATCTCAGGTAGAAACTGTAGTTTAACTCTAACCCTGCTGTTTGGTTTCTGTACTAAAGAAAAAATAATAATAATAATAGAAAAGTTATCTTGATTTTCTGAATTATATAAATTATCCCATTTGATTGAATACCCTATTTGTTGTAATGTGAATATTGGTTGTGGCCATACTGGTCTTAGAAAGCACATTCTTCTGTACCTGGGAAGGACAGCACAATCATCCCCAGGTCAGAGGGCTCCGGATAACATGTCCCTGTTGACTGAGTGGTCCCAAGACCCGAGGGCTCTAGATAATGTGTTCCTGTCAATTCAGTGATCCAGAGACCCAAAACTGTAATTTAGATAACACGCTTAAGTAAACTGCTTCTGCTTCTGTAAACTGCTTTTTTGCAAATCAGGTTCCTCATTCCAAACCTTGGGATGTAATCAATACCTCTGTGATCTTTGCCTATAAATCTGGTGTTGGGGCTGGGGAGGGCACTATGAGATCTGGGAGAGCGAAATGCCCCCTCATAGTCCCGGATTTGCAATAAATGTGACTCTTTAATTCGACTTCTTTAGGCGTCCTTGTGTGATTCGTGGGGTACATTACAACACTCACACATACTCACACAATACACACACTCACATGCTCACACCATATGCTCCCATGCTCACTCACACTCAAGTGCACACGCACATGCTCACATTTGCACACTCACACATGCACACTCAGGGTCTGAGCTCACCCTCTGGCCCTTTATGCTCTTTGGCTTTGATACTCAAAGATGAACTTGAGGCAGAAAAATAAAATAAAATAAAATAAAATAAAGTCTGTTCTCCACCTGCTGTTTAACTGCTCAATCTTTGCTGCTTCTGCTTGTCACCCTGACAAGGCATTCATGCGGTTTTTGTTTTACTTCACCTCTTAGGAAATAGAACTGATTGACCCACCACTGAAGGGGCGGGGGCAGGGGGAGGGGGGGAAAGGGGAGCGTGCAGGAGGGCATGTGAGGACAGCAGGAGTCATCACCCTTCGCCAGCGGGGTGGGGGTGATTGCAGGGTCCAGCCCCACCCCCACTGCAGGGTCCTCTCTTCTTTTTCTAAAAATGGATGTATTTTTATTGACTTCAGAGAGGAAGGAAGAGGGAGAGAGAGATAGAAACATCAATGATGAGAATCATTGATCGGCTGCCTCCTGCACACCCTCTGTTGGGGATCAAGCCCACAACCCGGGCATGTGCCCTTGACTAGAATTGAACCCGGGACACTTCAGTCTGCAGGCCCAGGCTCTAGCCACTGAGCCAAACCAGCCAGGGCAGGGTCCTCTCTTCTTATCCCTCCCATCTCACTAAGCCCAAGGGTGGGGTGTGACTGTGTCACCATCAAACTGTGTGTATAAAGGACCAAAACTCTCATGCTAGGGCCCACACTCTACCCACTGAGCCAAACCAGCTAGGGCTTTAACACAATATTTTACCAAATCAAAACAACAGAAAAACGACAACAAACAAAATGTCAAAATTTTAAATAAATACAAAATCTGGTCCTGAGCTTGCCTACTCGTCTCACTCACCTCCCCCTAACCCCTGCCCAGCCCGTGGGCAGCTTGACCTCTTAAGTGGGGGGAAGAAGGGGTCAGGCTCCCCAGGTGGGTCAGGGCTCACCCCCTTTGCTGGGCATCGTCCCTGAGAAGCCCCACCTTGTTGGGTGGACTGTGGTCTGCACAGAGCTTGGTCACCTGGCTCCTCAGGGCCATGGGGAGGGCAGGTGGGCTCTGGGGCCAGAGCTGCCCCCACCAGCCCTTGGGCAGGGACCATCTAGAGAGCAAAGGCAGCTCCATGGACCCGCCCCCACGGGGTCAGCCACTGCAGCCGCCTGGGCTGCGGGTAGGGACCATGGCCTTGTGCCCCCTTCTCCTCCAGCAGCATCAGTCACCCCGAACGCAGTTCACTCGGGTAATTGCTGTTCCCAGCACCTTTCCTCGCTCCTTGCTGCTTCCAACTCCATCTGTCCTATTTATAGGTGACTATTTAAGACACAAATTACTCCCGTAACGTGACCTTTACATTTCGAGAGAGCGCTAAAGACAGGCCTGGCACGGGGGCTAATGGGCCGCCTGTCTGGCAGGTTAAGCAGTAAAACGGCCTCTTTTCTCTTAAGCAATGAGTGTATTTTATGTTGCAAGAGGCTTCTCCAAAAACATAACTTCCTTGAATTAAACCGCAAATTGCGTTTCCCTGCGGGTGGGCGGGCGTGTGGCTCTGCCCTAGTCACCGTCAGCCAAGCAGGCAAGGTCGCTCTCCACGCACAGGTTCACAGTGTCCCGGCCTTTCCCACTCGCCCCCGAATCTCCCATTCCCTGTCCACTCCCCGATGTCCTCCTGACGCCTGGGGGGACCTTTGCCCAGCGCAGGCAGAGTGGAAAACGGATTAAAAAAAAATCAGATGGCTAGCGCTTACCCACAGCTGCTGTCCTGGCTCGCTTCCAAATACTCGACACACATTAATTTATTGAATCTTCAACCTCTGCGGCAGGTACTATGGCCCATCCCTGTGTGACAGAGGGGGAGGCTGAGGCACGGCTGTCTGGCTCCCTCCCACAGCCTGGCGCCCTACAGACAGCACAGGGCCAGCAGCCCTCAGCTCGGGCCCGAGGGAAATGTGCTGAGGCCTGAACTCGGGCTCTTCCTCAAGCCAATTACACGAAGTAACGGGGTGTCTGGGTCACCTAATGGGTAAGTACATAGCTGTGTGGTTTTCCTCTCAAGGTCAAGGCCGAGGACTCGTGATGGGGAGGTCAGGTGGCAGGAGGCAGCTTCGGGCCTAGGAGTTGGAGACTGGAGTCTTTAGAGTCAGGGTGGAGTTGGGGGTTCGAAGATGCCCAGCTGGGGCCTCTGAGAGGCAGGGAGGCTGACCCGTGAGCAGGACCAGCAGGAAGCAGCCAGTGAGGAGCCTGGGCATCCTGCCCAGCCCCCAGCCCAGTGGGCACAGCGCTGAGGGACACAGGGTTACCCAGGCAGGAGAGGGGTGACCTTTGTGCCCAGAGCCTGGTGAGTCCCTCAGCACCCAGGCCCCCTGGCTACCCAAGTGGGATGTCACGCAGTGTGAGGGCATCAGGGAAGGGGTTGGGGTGAAAGGTGGCCACTGAGGCTGTGACCATGGTGCTTCTTAGTGTTAATACATGTCTCCACGTTGCCAGGGGTTTGACCCCAAGAAAAGGTGAAGACTGGGTTCCTGCTTGGTCAGGGCAGGTGGCCGCGTCCAGGTGAGCTTCTCAGAGGGGCTGATGGAGGGCATGGGAGCCCCGGAGCTGCTGCTCCATAGGTGGAAAAGGGACTTGACCATTGGTGACTCACCTGAGGCTGGTGCTTCCAGAAGTCTTCAGGGCCGAGAGCCAGTGAATTCTGTCCTGTTTAGGCCAGTTTAGGCTGCTCACTGAAGCATTCAGATTCACACTGGCTCCATTTTTGAAATTCAAGCACATCTTGGATTTGTATCAGGGCAGAACTTATAATAACTACTGGAGGCCCGGTGCATGGATTCGTGCACTGGTGGGGTCCCTCAGCCTAGCCTGCGCCCTCTCGCAATCCAGGACCCCCCTTGGGGGATGTCAGATTGCCAGTTTCGGCCCGATCCCCACAGGCCAGACTGAGGGACCCCACTGGTGCACAAATCCGTGCACCAGGCCTCTAGTATACATGTAAGACCTTTGGTTAATCTCTCCCTGCCATCCCCTCTCCCCGCTTCCCTCTGAGATTCATCAGTCTGTTCCATGTTTCCATGCCTGTGCACTGAGCATCTGTCCCCTGGTGGTCAGTGCACATCATAGCTACCGGTCGAACGGTCGCTTAGGCTTTTATATATACAGATTTTCATGAAAACAAACCAACAATTGTCCAACAAGAGGCTGTAGAGGTCTGGCTGCAAAGCAGAGGGGATGGCTGCCCCACCTCTCCCAGGCTGCCCGACCACCCGGGAAAAAGGACACAAAGTCGTGACACCAGAAGCCTACCCCCGTCACCACTGAGAACCACAGCCTGCTCCTTGGCCCCCAGGATGGGAGAACTGGGGAGTGGAATCGCAGGGTTGGGAAAGGGGTAGGGTCGGGAGGGGGTTTGGTGGTCTTAGGTAAATCTGAATGAAACAGCATTTTGATTGGCACAAAGTGAAGGGCTATGAGAAAGTTGTTGGCTTGGAAATCAGGAAGCTGAGAGAAGTGGAAGGGAAGGGGCCTGGCCCTGGCTAGTGGGTGGGAAACCTGCTCCCATGGGTGCCCTGGGATGGAGCTTTGGGGCGTACAGGCCTCAGGGGACAGGGACATTCTGTTCCCAGGGTGAGAGGGCTGCCAAGAGGGGCACTGACCAGACAGTCCACACCCCCTTCCCACCTGAGGAGGAAACACCCAGAACAAGGCTCGGGCAGCTCAAGTGCCTCAAAGCAAATGGAGTGCGAGGCCCTGGGGCCACTGGGTGGAGCAGGGAGGACTGAGGGTGCTGGGCTGTGTGTGGCCTGGCCCTCCAGCCTGGAGGCAGGATCCACCCCAGGAAGCTCAGGTCAGGGGCAGTGATGGAAGCGCTGGCACAGGGCCCGCCTTGCACCCTCCCGGGAAAGGACAGGGCCCGCCAAGCGCAGCGTGGTCACACGCTGTCCTCCTGGTGACGTGAGCCGCACGCAGGAGACAGGGCTGCAGGGCCACGACCAAGTCAGGTGCCAAACCGGCCGCAGCACCATTAGTCCTCCACTCCAGGATCTCCAGTGCTCCCTGCTGGCCCAGCCAGGGCTGGATGCCCAACTGCTTTGTCAGCCCATCCCCTGGCCCCGGGCTCTTGGGATGGCAGGCAGGCCAGGTGGGCAGAGCAGACCTGGGGGTACTGCAGGCTGAAGGTGAGCAGCGAAGCTTGAGATGGTGGCTTTGGGGCTGTGGGTAAAGTGGGGTGACCTCGAATATCCCTCCCCATCCTGCCTCACTGCCCTGGCCCATGGCCAAGGAAATCAGCAAGGCAGACCAGCGTGGGCATCCAAGGAGTTTGGGCCACTTTCTGGCTTAGTTGACCCCAATGTCGCCCCCCAACATTCCAGTGTTTTCTCCTCCTTTAACTCTCTGGCAAACCTCTTAGAGCCGGGAACTGTCCAGGGACAGAAGAGGGAAGGGGCCCCCGGATCTTCTCTCTGGGTCAAGCTCTGAGGTGTAAGACTCAGGAGAGAGAAGGACCGTGTGGGCCAGACTCTGTGGGGGACCCAAGATGCCTACCCTGCTGCAGCCCACGTAATCCCCGCCCCCAGAGGGGTGAGCCAGACCTAATCCGATGAGCTGCAGGCGAGCTGGGGCTCAGAGGCGAGACAGCAGGAGTAGAGGATTTCTCCTGCTGGCCTGGGCACGAGGCAGGGAACTGTGGGTGGCAGCCAGCAAGGACACAGGGACTTTGAGCCTACAGCTGCAAGGAACTGAACTCTGCCAATAACTGGTGAGCTGAGCAGGGGACCCTGAGCCCCACATGGCAGCCCAGCTGACACCTGGACTTCGGCCTGAGACCCTGAGCGGGCCTGGTGTTTGGTCACTGGTTATACACAGCAGACATCTAACACGGGACTGAATAAGCACTTAGGAAGGAAAGGAGAGGAGAAGAGGGAAGGAAACAGGAAGAAGGGTTGACTTCAGGGAGGGTGTGAGCTGGGCTGCCAGGGGCATGGGGCACGGAAGGCCCAGGGTGTAGCTGGGCATCGCGACTGTCCTAACTCAGAATCCTCAGCCAGGCTATGGGGGAGACAGGAGGGTGTGCTGACGGGGACCCATGTCTCCCTATGTGCCAGGCCCTGTGGAGACAGGGGCTTGTCTGCGTGAGACCCTAGCACTGCAGCCCCTGGGGGTCCCCTGAACTGCACAGAGGAGCCCCAGGTGGGGGCAGTGGCTGAGGGCCCCGGGCAGCTGGGGCCGGCCCGGCCTGGCCTGAGGCCAGGGGTGCAGTGTCTTCCTGGGTCCCCTCTTCCTAGCAGCGGGAAATGAGGGACCTGGAGGGTGGAACACAGCTGCCTGGAGCTTGCCCAGACTCCCCCGGTGTCCCTAGAGGGAGGGCCTGGACAGCTGGGGAGGGGCCTTGAGACCCTGAGACCGCTCAGGAAGGAAGCCCCCAGTGAGCCTCACCCGTGAGCCAGCCAGGCTGGCGGTGAGAAGCCAAGTCCTCCAAACCAGCCATGTGACATGGGCTGCCCAACAGCTGAACCTGGCTCCAAGGACCCCAGGCCTGTGCCAGGCTGGATGAGTGACCAAGCAGCCTGTGCCCACCACACACTCAGAGCCCTGGTCACCCTGGGAGGGCCATGGCTGCAGGGTTCAGACACTGGGAGGTGCCTTCGGAGGAGGCTTTGCTTGAGGAAAAGAATAGGCAGAGGTGTGGTGGCCTGTGGAGTTGGCCTCTGGCAGCGGGTGGGATGGCATTCTGACCCGGAAGAGAGGGAATGGAGATGCCACGGGCGCCCCCCAGAGGCCAATGGTGGGACTGCACCTGCTCCCTGGGGCCAGGCCCAGATGGGAGTGAAAGAGGGAGGTGACAAGGGGAGGGATGGGGAGAGGCAACAATATTCCCAGGATCAGGGCCAGAGAGGGCTGACGGCCCCCTGGACCTCCACCCTGCCCCCATCCCCAGCAAGAGGGGAGGGCTTCCCACAAATAAGGCAACTCCACAGAGGACGCCATTGTGGGGGTAACCCTGAGATGGCACCCACGGGGAAATGACACTGTTAGGGGGATGGGGAATGACACTGTTGGGGGGGATGGGGAATGACACTGTTAGGGGGGA
>NW_006287253.1:18140-23288 GCF_000327345.1 Myotis davidii | reverse complement strand
ACCGATGAATGACAGGTAAGAAGAGAGGACAGGTGAGTAGGTGGGCAGCTAGAGAGGTGGACGAACGGGTACAGCCAGCGATGTCACTGTGTGTTCATTTGCAAACACGCCCACACGCGGTTCTGTGGGAACAGACAATCTGCAACACAACCTGAGTGGACATGTCTGGCTAGTCACCAACCAGCTCAAGGCAAAGAAACAGCTCAGGAGCCGGTGCCAAATGAAACCCGAGCGCCAGAGGCCGGATCTCAGAGGGAACCCTCCGAACTCCCTGGTCGCCGCTGCGGGAGGGGACGTGGCACCTCCGGACACAGCCCTTCCAGCCAAGCCCGCGTGGGAATACATCCGCCCGGTCTACAGGCCAAGTGGCCATTACAATCTAGTCCCAAGCCTGACCCAGCAGCTCAGCTGACTGGCCTGTTCTTTTCGCAGGATGAAAGTCCACTGGGCAAGGTTCCCATCGGAGACTTAACTGGTCCTTCCGGACTGCGGGCTGGGACCTGAGGACTCAGATGGCACTGGGCCCCCTGCCTGGGTCCTTGCACTCGGGCTGCAGCTGGCCACCTGACATGGATTCCCACGAGGGCACCTCCTCCTCCAGCTGGCGCAGGGCACTGAATGGGGAGCGGTGTCTCTCCTTATCTGCCCCTCCCCTGCTGCCTCGGTAGTCCAGGCCTCAACTCGGACCACCTGGAGGCTGGGTCTTGAGTCTTGCTGCCATTTAATTTCCAGCCAAGGATGAGGGGACAGTCCCCTGCTGCCTGGTCCTCAGTAATTAAGAGGTTATTTTTGTAAGACAGTTTGTGAAAAAGTTGGCGCTCCCCAAAACATTGGTCTGAGTACCCCAACTGGGGCTGCTGGCAGGACTGTCCCCAGTTCCACCCTCCAACCAGCTACTGGAGGGTTGGGTCCCAAACCACCTGGTTCACTCCCTTCCCAGCACACAGGACCTTCCCCCCTCCCCGCCCCTCTCCCCTAATGAGACCCATCTCCCATGTAGCCGGGGTCGGCTGCTCCCTGTGGAATCAAAGTGGTCAGCCTGGCTCCAGACTGGAGCCTAGATGGGCCTGAGCTTCTTACCCTAATAAAAGCAAGGCATGCTCAGGGCTTACAGAGAACAGAGCCAGCCTGAAGTCTCCCCTGGCCAAACTGGTACAACCTGAGTAATCAAGTAGTGACAGTAATGGATTGTAACCCACTGAATAAACAAGAAATCGCAGCCATGATGTAGGTCAATGACTAAGTGAAAAGCTGATGAGAAACTACCCCAAACCACCACTCAACCACTTCCCCAAGACCCTCTGCAGGACGCAGCCCAGGCAGGACACGGGGCCCTCATCACTGTGGTGCTCCTGGCTAAGAGGAGTCCTTGAGTGCAGACAAGGGTACCTTCAGAGACCCACAGCAGGGGGTGCTGCATCATGGCCTGAGATGTAACCGCTATCTGGTCTCAAATGTCAGACCGAGGGACTGGTCCAGATGGCGGGGACTGAAGACAGGAGACCCACTCCTGGGAGGGAAAGGACTGGCCGAAAAGGGCCCCTGAACAGGCCTGCGGGTGAAGCGTCAGGAGGGGCCTGTGCTATTCTGACTTGACGGCTGTTCTGTGGTTAACAATATGTCATTGTTGTAGGAAACACCCTAACGTCTTTGGGGTGATGCACATCAAGGCAGCACACACTCTCAAACAGTTCAGGGAGGGGTGGGAAGCTCTGTACTTGCAGCTTTCCTGTGAGTTTGAGATAGTTTCAAAAAGAAAAGCAACTCAACCCTCATCACAGCCCCATTGTTCCCGTTTTACTGGTAAGTGAAGACTCAGAGTGGCTGCAGGCCCAAGGGCACACACTTGGTAGAGCCAAGTCTCCTGAGAAGAGTCACCTCATGGGGTCCTAGAGGGACCAGGTTGGGGCAGAGATGGGAGGAGCCAGGGGTGGGCCTCCTCAGTGTGCATCCCTACACAGGGGTGATCCCTGCGGGTGAGCAGAGGGCTCTGCTGGACCACCAGGGCTCTGGCCAGCTGTGTCCTGTGGCGGCCACACCACAGGCTTACAGGTTAAGGGGCACCAGCAAGTGCTCACCTGAGGCTGCGCCCATGAGCAGGTCACACCTGGAGAGGGATCCCCAAGCCCAGGGTGGGAACATAAACTGGTGTGGCCATGTGACGGTCTGGCATTTCTTCACACTAAACATGGTCACCTCCTACCTCCTGGCCCAGCAACTCCACTCCTAGATACACAGCGAGACACGCAGCAAGGCCACGCAGAAACCTGTGTGTGAGCGCTCGCAGCGGCGTTATTCCCAGTAACCAGGGGAAGGAAAAGGATGAGGGGCAATCCCTGTGGACAAATGAATAAACAAACGTGTGGCCCATCTCCACATGGAATGTCATCCAGCCACTGGGGAAGTGAGATCTGACACACACAAGGTGGACGAACGCTGAAAACGTGCTGAGTGAGGAAGCCAGATACAGAACACCACACTGTACGACCCCAATTATTTCAAAGTCCAATCAGGGAATCTGCAGACAGAAAGCTCAGTGGTCGCAGGGACTGGGAGGGTGACAGCTACATGTCCTTTGGGGTGAAAATGTCCTAAAATTGACTGTGGCGACTCTGAATACACTGAAAATCACCGACCTGTCCACTGTGGGTGGGGGAACTGCATGGTATGTAAGTAATTTCTCAAGAAGGCATTTTTAAAAGAACAGGAAATAAAATCAATGCCAACTTCTGAACACAAGCTTTCCTGGGGGACAGTGGTTGGTGGTCACATTCAACTTCCTCTCGGGGTTTCACCACTTTGCCCAATGGGAACGTTTCCTGACGGGGACAAGTGCCCACTGTCCATCAGCGGCCGCTGGCACGCTAACAGGGACGCCATTATGTCAGGAGCAGTGTTGTAAATTCTCAGGGGGACAGTAACAAACCATGATGATGATGCAGCAAGGTAGCACCTGCAGTCAGATATACCCCCAGAAATCCCTACAGTATGGCTGGTTCCCTTACCTTTTTCTTTTTTTAATGTTTTTATTGATTTTTAGAGAGGGAGAGGGAGAAAGGAGGTAGAAACATCAATGATAGAGAAACAGAACAGCTGCCTCCTGCACGCCCCCTACTGGGGATCAAGCCTGCAACCTGGGCATGTGCCCTGCCCGGAAATCCTCTTGGTGGCAGGGTGGACACTCAACCCTGAGCAACTCCAGCTGCACTGTTCCTTTACTTTGACCAAAGGAACTTCAACAGTAACAACAAAATTGTGAGTCTCTTTGGGGAAAGGGAACTGTGAACTGATGGCTGCCTCTTCCTGTCCCCTAAACCTGTTCCCCTAGCCAGCCTCAGCTGCCCAGCAGCAAGAATGGAAGGGGATCCACATGGCCCTGGCTCCCCCTGGGTGGACGATGTGCTCATGCAGCAGGGCTTTGGAAATTGGGGTTCAGTTCAAGCCTCAGTGGGTCTTCCCCAAGGCGGTCCTCTTGCTGGGCTCACCCACACGCCTTGGCCCAGCAGCGGCCCAACTGGCCTGGATGCCGGTGGAACGCAGGATGAGTAAAACCAGGATAATGCCCACCTGCCATGTCTGCGGCGATGGCTGCAGCACTGCCCGGGGGCCACCGGGAGCCACGCAGCACTATTTCACATCCGTATTTCCCCTCTAATTGGTGTTCAGGAGCCAGGGCTTGTCAAAGCAAACCATCCCGGGTAGGTTCCTCACGGTACTCTGGTCAGGGTCCAGCAAACACAGCCGCTCAGACCTCTTGGATGGCCCTCTGGGACAATCTGAAGGCGCTGAAGGGAAGTATGGGGAACGGCTCTGGCCAGTGTGTCTGTTGGCTGAGTGTTGTCCCACGCACCCAGAGGTTATCAGCTAGATTCCGGGCGGCCTGGATGCCGGTGGAACGCAGGATGAGTAAAACCAGGATAATGCCCACCTGCCATGTCTGCGGCGATGGCTGCAGCACTGCCCGGGGGCCACCGGGAGCCACGCAGCACTATTTCACATCCGTATTTCCCCTCTAATTGGTGTTCAGGAGCCAGGGCTTGTCAAAGCAAACCATCCCGGGTAGGTTCCTCACGGTACTCTGGTCAGGGTCCAGCAAACACAGCCGCTCAGACCTCTTGGATGGCCCTCTGGGACAATCTGAAGGCGCTGAAGGGAAGTATGGGGAACGGCTCTGGCCAGTGGGTCTGTTGGCTGAGTGTTGTCCCACTCACCCAGAGGTTATCAGCCGGGAGCCACGCAGCACTATTTCACATCCGTATTTCCCCTCTAATTGGTGTTCAGGAGCCAGGGCTTGTCAAAGCAAACCATCCCGGGTAGGTTCCTCACGGTACTCTGGTCAGGGTCCAGCAAACACAGCCGCTCAGACCTCTTGGATGGCCCTCTGGGACAATCTGAAGGCGCTGAAGGGAAGTATGGGGAACGGCTCTGGCCAGTGGGTCTGTTGGCTGAGTGTTGTCCCACTCACCCAGAGGTTATCAGCTAGATTCCGGGTCAGGGCACATGCCTGGGTTGTGGACTCAGTCCCCAGTAGGGGGTGTGCAGGAGGCAGGTGATTGATGGTTCTTTCTCATCGATGTTTCTCTCTCCCTCTACCTTCCCCTCTCTCAAATCAATAAAAATAAAAAAGAATGAAGGAAAGAAGGAAAAGAAGGAAGGGAAGGAAGGGAGGGAGGGAGAAAGGGGAAGGAAGGAAGGAAAGAAGGAAGGAAGGAAGGAAGGAAGGAAGGAAGGAGTATGGGGAACAGGCAGGTCTGCCCACTGGCTGCCAGATCAGGTTCTACCTCCGAGTCACAGAGACGAAGGTGGGCAGAGGAACTGCTCTTCCTGCCTCGGGCACATCAATGCCAAGCACCAAACACAAGTCTATAACGTGGAGAGTAACAGCGTGTCCAGAAACCCACTGCCAGCACTTGGCATCCTCTTGCAGATTTTGAGAAATGTATAAATCGTCTTACCCACAAACATGGGTATCTATATATATAAAAGCCTAAACGACCAAACAACCGAATGACCTTTTGCTGTGATGCGCACTGACTACCAGGGGACAGATGCTCAATGCAGGAGCAGCCCCTGGTGGTCACTGCACTCCCACAGTGGGAGCGCCACTCAGCTGACCAATAGATGCCAGACACAGGGCTCACGGCTGGC
>NW_006287253.1:4191-17790 GCF_000327345.1 Myotis davidii | reverse complement strand
CAGTCGACTGGTTGGCAAGTCGCTATGACGTGCACTGACCACCAGGGAGCAGACACTCAATGCCGGAGCTGCCCCCTGGTGGTCAGTGCACTCCCACAGTGGAGCGCCACTCAGCTGACCAATGGATGCCAGACACAGGGCTCTCGGGCTGCTGCAGCCCAGAGACCTCAGAGGAGCAGCAGCAAGCCTACCGCTCAATGGCGGTGGCAGGCACAGCGGGGCCAAGATGAGCAGGAGCGCAGGCAGGAGTGGCAGGCGGCATTGGACTGCCGTTTTTGGCCCGATCCCCTGATCCCTCAATCCCCCACAGGCTATGCCGAGGGACCCCATGGTTCACGAATCTGTGCACTGGGCCTCTAGTAAAATATAAACACTATTCAAGAGCCGGCACCTGTCATTTCACCCCACCAGAAACCTTCCAGCGTGAGCACACAGGGCAGGACTCCCATTTCTAAGAACGTGTAGCATTTTATTTACAGCCGCCCGCTGCGTGGCTAGTCCCCTGCCTGATGCCAGACACAGGGCTCTCGGGCTGCTGCAGCCTGGAGACCTCAGAGGAGCAGCAGCTAGTCTATGGAGCAATGGCGGTGGCAGGCACAGCGGGGCCAAGATGAGCAGGAGCGCAGGCAGGAGTGGCAGGCGGCATTGGACTGCCGTTTTTGGCCCGATCCCCTGATCCCTCAATCCCCCACAGGCTATGCCGAGGGACCCCATGGTTCACGAATCTGTGCACTGGGCCTCTAGTAAAATATAAACACTATTCAAGAGCCGGCACCTGTCATTTCACCCCACCAGAAACCTTCCAGCGTGAGCACACAGGGCAGGACTCCCATTTCTAAGAACGTGTAGCATTTTATTTACAGCTGCCCGCTGCGTGGCTAGTCCCCTGCCCTGCCAGGGAGGGTGGTTTGCGGGTCCTGCCGGACCGGGGTCAGCACAGCAGCAGCGCTCTCGGGGGCATGGCTGAGTGAGAGCCAACCTCAGTCAGTGCTGACCTTCAGACCGTCCCGAGTCTTGGGAGCATGGCCCACTGTCCTGTTCGCTCATTCAACACAGCGCAGACTGGGAGCAGTGGGGAGACAGTGCTGTCCTGCCAGGGATGGGCTGGCCACGTCATTTCTTGCTCTTCCGTGTCCACGACAGTGCTGTCCTGCCAGGGCTGGGCTGGCCACGTCATTTCTTGCTCTTCCGTGTCCACTTCTTTTTCACGTCTGGCTCCTGGATCCCAGGCACCTTTGCCAGACAGTGCTGTCCTGCCAGGGATGGGCTGGCCATGTCATTTCTTGCTCTTCCGTGTCCACTTCTTCTTCACGTCTGGCTCCTGGCTCCCAGGCACCTTTGCTCTGGCCCCTGCCCGAGGCTGCCGCCGCCTCTTGCGCGCTCCTCTCCCACCACGGCCCCTGAGCTGTTCCTGGGGCGCAGTGGGGTCAGCCCCTGGGCCCTGACGCTGCCTCTTTCTCTCTAATCTGGAACTCAGGTCTGCACGTGAGTCCTCCTGTTCGCCTCTCCCTGAAACAGCAAGGCCACATAATGAGGTGCGTGAAGGCCTGGGCTACTTCACTTCAATGCTGACCGAAGGTGCCAGCCCAGGGCGGCAGAGGACACGAGAGCACCTGGCACAGAAGCACCGACAGCCTCAGGAGCAGACACGCACCAGCAGCCGGGGCCCCGCACAAGTGCGGACGTGCTGGCTCCTGGTACCAGAGAGGCAGCCTCAGAAAGAGCAGTGAGCCCAGGATCAAGGCAAAGACATGACAGAGGAGGCGGGAGGGCCCAGGCTCAGTGCACTGGGGCTGGAGGTGACGCTGGTCAGAAGGGACAGGCTCAGAAGCAGGGCCGGGAGCAGGGAACAGCCTGGTGCACCAGAGCCACGAGATGGCATTTGGGGGCCGCTGGAGTAGGTGCTCGAGTGGGCCCTGTGCCTGCCCCAAGGCCCAGATGTGAAACATGAAAGGCGGGGCCCTGGCCAGAGCAGTGGTGAATCGAGAGACACTTCAAATGGCACAGCCCATTTCACTGCAACAGGCAGCCCCATGCCTAGGGGTCTGCAGTGGGTGCGGGGCCTGGGTGACAGTAGCAGAGTCGTCCTTAGTGAGGCTGTCGCATTCTCACCACAATTGTGTGGACAGCTGAGGAGGAGGGAGGAGGCAGGGGAAGGAAAGCCTCTAGAATCAAGGAGAGCGGTGAGGCGAACTGGTCTCGGGCGGACACTGAGGATGAGGAGTGGATGGATCAGAACCCACAGATGCACAGAGATCAAAGATGAAGAAGGATCAGGAAACAGCAGCACAGACTGAAACTGCAGACAAGGAGAGCAGGGAAGAAGGCAAGTGGCCCGGAAGCCAGACAAGCCGAGTCCCGGCTGCACCGGGCAGCCTGCTGCTGCAGGGCATCTGGTCCAGGGCACTCATGGTGCTGGGGCAGCCAGGGCAGGCAGGAGGGGTCACGCCTGGAGGCCTCACCCAGGAGACATGGCAGGTGTGTTCCCATTACAACAGGTGGGTAAGGCCCACCACCGTCTGCGGGCACTAGTCCTACCTGTCTCGTTCTGTGGCTGGGATTTGGGCAAACGCTTCTTGGCCTTCCTCCCCTTCCTCCCTTCCCAGAGTCGTCCTTAGTGAGGCTGTCGCATTCTCACCACAATTGTGTGGACAGCTGAGGAGGAGGGAGGAGACAGGGGAAGGAAAGCCTCTAGAATCAAGGAGAGCGGTGAGGCGAACTGGTCTCGGGCGGACACTGAGGATGAGGAGTGGATGGGTCAGAACCCACAGATGCACAAAGATCAAAGATGAAGAAGGATCAGGAAGCAGCAGCACAGACTGAAACTTCAGACAAGGAGAGCAGGGAAGATGGCAAATGGCCCGGAAGCCAGACAAGCTGAGTCCTGGCTGCACCGGGCAGCCTGCTGCTGCAGGGCATCTGGTCCAGGGCACTCATGGTGCTGGGGCAGCCAGGGCAGGCAGGAGGGGTCACGCCTGGAGGCCTCACCCAGGAGACATGGCAGGTGTGTTCCCATTACAACAGGTGGGTAGGCCCCTCCACCATCCGCGGGCACTAGTCCTACCTGTCTCGTTCTGCGGCTGGGATTTGGGCAAACGCTTCTTGGCCTTCTTCCCCTTCCTCCCTTCTTGCAGTCCCCTGTAGGCTTCTTCTGGGACGTCCTCCTCAGGGAAAAGGCCTGAGGACCAAGGCAGACAGAGGTCAGGGCTGAGGGCAGGCCTGTCCAGTCTGCTCCATATGGCCCAGCAAGCAGCCCCTCCCAAGCTTGTGCCAGGAGGCCCTGCTCCACGCCCACCACAGCTCAGCTGGCCCGAAACCCTAGTCGGCACCATGGGAAAGAGCCCGTTCTTGGAGCACATAGGATGCCAGGCCTACTTCTTTAAAACGCTTATGCCGGGAGGGGCTCGGGAGAGCTTCCTGGGCAATGATGTTCTACAGCTGGATGAAAGGCTCTGCACCAGTCAAAGCCCACAGGTGCCCAGTCTCCATGCTTTCACTGGATGTAAATCTCACCCAAGAAACACTGGACTTTAATTCATAATGGGCATGGAGTATTTACGGGTGAGGGAGGGAGGGCTCAGTGGGCAGATTCGTGATAGGACAAGGACAATGAAATGATGACGACAGAGTCGAGGTGGTGGATATGCAGGCCTTCACGATAAAATCCTTTCAACTCTGCTATGTGTGTAAATATTTTTATAATGAAATGTTGGCGGGGAAAATGCTACATCTCCTATCATAAACCTTCCAGAAAACTGTCTGCAGAATAAACCGTACCAGTTCCATCAGCCACACACCAGGACATGGAGTGGTTTGCTGCAGACCAGCAGCCTTAGCATGCTGGGAACTTACTAGAAATGCAGGTTCCTGGGCCCAGGCTGCCCCAGGCCCAGCACTGACCTAAGATGAGCTGCAGAACCCCAGCCCCCTCTGTGCAGACTATTCATGCTGCGAGGGTGAACCTACGAGCTCCCACGCTCTCCTGAGAGAAGGGGACAGATGCCTTCTCCCCGGGGCCGGTCTCAGTGCTCACCTTCAGCGAGGTCCTGCAACCTGCAAGAACAAGAGACAGTCACTCCCCATGGCTGTGGCTCCCGGAGGAGGAAGGAGGCGGAACAGAGAAGGCACCCCACAACCTCCAGCCTCCTGCCTCCTGTGCGGGCAGCACGGTGGCCCTCGGTGAGGCCCCTCGCTACCTGCACTCTGAAGCGGAGGACTGCCCCCTTGCCCACTAGCTGAGGCCGCCCGAGAGGGAAGGGGCAACCCCAGGGCAGTGGGAAGAACAGAAACACTTACTTGCGGATCACTTTGTAGAGACGCTTCCTGTTCTGAGAAGGGGTGCTCTGGTGACTGGCCATTTCAAACAGCTTGTTAGCAACAGCCTCGTAGTCAAACTGTTTCACAAAGAGACGCCATGGAGACAGTGTCGGTCACTGCCAGGTGCTGCCAGAATGTGAGCAACTACAGAGAAGCACCTGGCCCACAGGACACACCTGCTGTCCCTCAGCAAAGGTGACTGTACAGCTCACTCCAGGACAGCGCCCCCCCAAAAAAGAGGGGAGCCTCTCTGTAAATTTAAATCCTCTGATAGCCACATGAAAACAAGGAAAATTAATTTTGATAAATTTTATTTAAATCAAGGTATCTAAAATCTGACTAATTTCTCAAGTAATCAATACTGAGAAGTTGTAAGTATTCCACGTTCCCAATGCGCCTGGAATCATAGGTCCTCACTGGCCCCAGTGCCCCAGGAGGCGGTGGGCAGTCCTGGGGCTGGGCGGCTGAGAATGGTGAAGCCTCTGAACCCCGTCTCCAGGTACCCGGCCCCCTACCCCGTTTTCAAGGACTTGTGCTCTGGCAGACGCAGGGCCCCCCAAGTCTCAGCCAACGGCTGCCCTCCCCGTCCCTGACACCTCCCCCTCTCCAGCTCTGCCAGCTCCCAGAGGAGAGAGGCTGAGCCCAGGCCACCCACCTGAAGGACGGCGCCTGTGCTGTCCTCGTCGTCCTCGCCCTGCTCCTCACCCAGGCCCGGGTGAGCCCCACGGGAGCCTAGGATGAAAGAGCTGCATCAGCACAAACAACTGGGAACCAGCCCTCACTGCCCAGAGTGCAAGGTGTGGGCTGTGGGAGCCCACAGCACGAGACGGGGGACCCCGACAGCCTCACGCTGAGGGAAGTGGGGCCACCGCAGCCTGGAAACAAGGGAGGGGCCCCAGAGGATGTGAAGGCCTGACCGGTCCTTGAGGAGGGAAATAAAGAGGGAATTATGAGTGGCGTCTTAGGTACATGTGGTGCCAGAGCTCTGGACGCGTGGGAGAAGGGCAGACGGTCCAGCCAAAGGGTGGGCCTGTGGAGATGATGTTTCAGATCATTTGGGGCTTTCACGTCACTGCCTACAGAGAACACTGCTGGGCCACAGGTGGCCATGAGGGCAGGTGTGTGTGGCAGATGAGGGCAGCGAGGCTATAAGCAGGCACAGGTGGGCAGGGGCAGGCCTGTCAGGAGACTCCTGGGTCTGCCTGGGCCAGGGCCACTCAGGTGCTTAGAGTGAGAGGGAAAGGGAGGGACAGGTGAGACGCAGGGTGCCAGAGAATGTGCTGGAGGCGGAGGTGGGGTGTGTGAGGGGGTGCTGACTAACGAGAAAGCCAAGGGGAGGGAGACGTTAACCCCTAATTTATGGTCAAATGACCTTCCACAAGGGCGCCAGGACCCGCCAGCGGGGAAGGACAGTCTCTTCAGTCTCACAAGCAAAAGAGAAGCCGAGTCTTCCCTAACACTACATACAAAAATTAGCTCTAATGACCCACGACCTGCAGATAAGCCTAAACTAATAAAACTCCTAGAAAAAAACAGGACCAAAGCTTCACAGCATTAGACCTGGCATTGAGTTCTTGGATGTTACACAAAAGGCACAGGTAAGAAGAGAAAATACAGACAAAATGGACTTAATGAAAATTTTTAAATGTTGTGCATCAAAAGGACTATCGATAGAGTAAAAACAACTCACAATGGGAGAAGCTATCTCCAAGTCACACATCTGGTAAGGGGCTGTATCCTGAATATATAGAGGACTCGTAAAATTCAACAAAACAATCCAGTGACAAGTGGACAAAGGACTTGAACAGACTTTTCTCCAAAGACATACAAATGGCCAACTAGCACATAAAAGGATGCTCAACATCACTAATCATTAGGGAAATGCAACTCAAACCACAACCAGATACACCTCACACCCATGAGGACGGCTATCAAAAAACCCAGAAAATGACAAGTGTTGGCGAGGATGTGGAGAAATGTGAACCCGTGTGCACTGTTGGTGGGAATGTAAAATGGTGCAGCAACTGTGGAAAAAGTACAGTGGTTTCTCAAAAAATTAAAAGTAGAATTAGCATATGATCCAGTGATCCCAGTTTTGGGTATAAACCCAAAATAACTGAAAGCAGGGTCTGAAGGAAACACACTGTAGGCCCCACCCCAATCTGATGCTGGTGGGTGAATTCAGAGAAACGTGAATGGATAACAACAAAAAAGGGTACGGACACAATGGGAAACAGCCACTTTGTACAGGAAGCTTTGGGAAATGTTGTTTACTGCAGTCTGCCTGAAGTCAGGACAAAACTGAACAAGCAAGATGAGTTTGTTCCTGGCCGGGAGCTCAGTTGGTTAGAGCATCGTCCCGATAAGGTTGAGGGTTTGATCCCCTGTCAGGACACATACAAGAATCAACCAATGAATGTACGCATAAGTGAAACAACAAATCCATGTTTCTCTCACTCCCTTTCGCCGCCGCCCACCTCAAATCAATAATTTATTTTACAAATAAAGAAAATAAAAAAGACGAGTGTGGTGCTTTGGAAAGTGTGAAAGCTGCTAGTAGCCTCTATTCTCCTCCATCAGAAGTAACTGAAATTAAAGAAGCTCTTGCAGAAAATCCAGGACTTGTCAACAAATCTTATTATGAAGATGGTTGGGTGATCAAGATTACACTAAGTAACCCTTCAAAACTTGAGAACTAATGAGTGAAGAAGCATATGAGAAATGTATACATCTACTGAGGAGTGAAAATGGAAAGCCCGCTAAATAAAGTAGCATGAAACAACTTTAATTGGCAGAGTTGTTTTAAGTTAATGGTAGACAGATTTTTAATAGCAACTTTTAGTAATACCATGAAAAAAGAAATTACAGCAATACTATTGGAAGAAAATACCCCTAACTTTCTAATGCTTGCAGATAAACACAATGTGCATCTTTTCCCAGCATCCTATGATTTTTAGACTAGGCTACAATTAAAATATCAAAAATAAAGTTTAGTAACAAAACATTCAACTTCATTAGAAAAAAAAAGCTACACTGTACACCCATGCTCACACAACAGATAAAACCTAGAAGGAATCGGTGTCCATCCACAGATGACTGGATAAGCAACATGTGGTCCATGCACACAATGGAACACCATTCGGCCTTAAAATCCTGGCACAGGCTACTACATCCATGATCAACAGAGCTCCCTGTCCTGGTGGAGTCGACATCAGTGGGAAAGATGGGCCGGGACAATCAACAGTGATTTATGTAACTAGAAGCGGGTTATGCCAGGAAGTGAGACAGCAAGGGAGGCAGGCGAGGGCTGGGAAGCTTCGCTTCAAGCAGGGTGGTGAGGGGAGGCCCCCGGAGTGACAGAGGGTGGAGGCCAGTGAAAGAGAGAGGGCCGGGGAGTCAGGATGGTGCACAGGGAGCGAGGGCCAGGAGAGTGAGGGACATGGTGCCTGTTTTTCAAGGACACGTTGGCCATCAGGCCAAGAACAGACTTTGGGGGCAAAGGCAGAAACGAGGAGACCAGACAGGCCCAGGGCAGGTGGCACAGAGGGGACAGACATGTCATACTGAACACACAGTAAGCCTCACCTTCAGGTGGCTTCTTGGACGGCACGCCCTGTTCCTGCCCACCATCCTCTGACATCTCCCCCTCTTCCTCCTCGTCCTCCTCCTCCGCCTCCATTTCATTCATTAGGTCTTCAATGGCAAGCGGGGCCTGTTCCACAATCGTTTCAAAGATGCCTCGGTTGATGTTATGTAGAACCAGGGAGCTGAACGGGAGGCAGGCACGAAGGCAGGCGTTAGGCGGGACCCACAAGGAAAAGACCAGCTGACTCCTGTGACCATCTCTCCCAAACCACCGGCCACCAGCCCCTCTGGTGATTTGTCATGTGGACACAACGCGTAACCTCTTCCCCAAAGGGAACAGCAATCCCCAGACAGCCCCCAGAAGAACTCGGTGTGAAAGAAGAGCCGGCAGGAGGGAGCCCCTGCCACTTACTCCTTAGTCTGGGCAGCGATTCTGCAGAAGGGCTCGATGAACTTGAGGTTCTGGTCTGCCGTCAGCTGCAGGGGAAGTGAAGCGGAAGCTGCCTCAGACCCTCGTTCACCAACACCCAGCTCAGCTGCCCACCCTGCCCAGCCCACCGCCCCCGCCCCCTCACCTCGCTGGCGCCCACTTTGGCCAGCTCCTCCAGGAAGATCTCGATGAAGTGACTCTTCACCCCGTTGGGGGCCTGGCTATCGGGGAGCAGGATCTCCGTTGTCAGCAGCTCCAACAGCTGCTCAGTCTGTCTGAAGAAAGAAAGGAGCACATACAGCAGCAGCCGGGACAGGCACCAGGGCATGGTGTTCTCTCCCTTTGTCACGCAGACACCCGGCCCTCCAGCACGCCAACCTGCAACCCCACGCGGTCCTCCAGGACAAAGGACCCTGTCAATCACCGATTCGTGTGACCTTCCCAGCATCACAACATGTGGCCTGACTGAACTCAGCTACAAAGTGCAAGATGTGTGAGCACTCACAGGCCCTCCCTGTCCCGAGTGCAGGGAGAGGCTTGGGGCGACAGGAGGCGAGCACCACCTGCTGTCTCGCACCCCTCCCTGCTGTCCTCGCTGGGAACTGCTCGGGAAGGCACACCAGGACACAGCAAATGCCAAGGAAGGAGATGGAGGCCACAGACGGGGATGAGCTTGCTCCCAGGTGCTGCTTCACCAAGTACAGGGCCCGTAAGGTCACGACAGACCGCTCCCTGGCACGTTGGTTTCAGTGACCAGAGGCCTGGGCACCCAGGTCAGAGAGCTTGGAGACCCACCTTCAGGGTCTACAGGCATCTGAAATCCTGGGCACCTGATGACACACAGATCTCTACACCTGGCTGGAAATGGGCATTCTTTAAGGGGCTGCCCGGATGACCTGGGTGTGTGGCAACAGGAGGGATTCACCAGTTGGGGAAGGAAACGTGGGAAAAAGGAGTCGAAGCCAGAGCAGGTGCAGGAGGCCTCCTCCCAGGGCTGCTGATCACGCTAACGAACACTTACCCAAAACAAACTGGTCACAGACACTGTGTCAGGACAGGGAAGGGTAGAGAGGTCACACCAGCACCGGTCACCCAGGCAACGGAGGCCAAGTGCTTCAACATGATCCCTGCACTGAACCACTAGTGAATGAGGACGAAACCACCTCCGTAATAACAAACCAGTAAGAAGTTCACTGAAGTCAACCGTCCCTCTAACACTGGATTCCACTTCAGTCACTAGCTACTACGGGGGAACCCACAGCCCAAGGTCCTGAAATGAGTGAGACCCCAGGCCTCAAGGTCCCCTTGGGGGCTTAGGGATGACACCACTCAAAACCAAAGGACTCCTACCCCAACGTAAAGTCACCCACAAGGACGCGAACAAAAAAATATCAGCTAACTAGAGTCCAGCTCCTGGTGATCTTCTTTCAGGTGGGGAAAAAGGGGGCAGGGCCAAGGTTTTGCTAACTGCTCTCCAGAGGTAAAAAGTCCTCGCATACCTGGGGCTGTAAGCTGAAGGCGCTGGTTCAGTAGCTATTCTAACATCTGGGGAGTGGTTTTAGTATCCACCTACTTGAAATTAACTCCTTTAATGTACACTTTTTAATTATAAATCAATTCAAAATACATTGTTTCTAAGCCCCTTCCCTCCTGTCTTTCCCCACCCCTGCCCTAAAATCATGCAGGATGTTTCTGGTGCATCCTCAGTAAAATAAAAAGCAAACTGCAGATGTCATGTGTGAATGATACCACTTCCGTACCATGTGCACAAAACAATGCAGCATCTTAAAAAGTGTCTGTTGGAGTTAAAATCCCTTTCTAATGCCTTATAAATTCTGAGTTCCTTATACTGAACATGTATCACTCTCAAAATTAGAAAACAATTCTAAAGAAACCAAATTTTAAATTTTTAAAAGACTTAAATGTGAACATTCAGAAACCCACTTTGTGTGGTGGCTCTGTCTGCCCTCCACCCCCGAGGTAGAAACCAGCTCCGCATCAGCTGGACGCACAGCTCCAGGCCAGGCGGCAGGACCCGCACTGCCTGGTCCCAGGAGGGGCTGGGAAGAGCTGAGCCCCAGCAGAGCCCAGCCCACCCACTGCAGCAGAGCAGCTCTGCCCGTGCCCGCAGGCATGGAGGCCCCTTGCCGGTTAGGGAAACAGACTACCCCTCCACAGCGCTACTGGCAGAGGGAGAGCTCTGGACAAATTAAGTATTTCCAGAACCCGTGCAATGGTCATTGACAAAAGAGCTAATCACAAACACACAATATTTTTTATGTGAGAACTCAATGCTAATTCACAACTTACCATCAAGGTTGAAAACAAACATTTACACGAACTCACACAAACTATAATTTTTAAAACACCTTCACTGTAAGTGCCATCGTGTCACTCTCTAATGTGAAGGCTGACGTCTCCTTTACGGCAAATAATTAAAAGAGCCCGTGAACCCAATCCCCCAGGGACAGGAATCGGGACTGGCCCACCAGCAGCAGACGCAGGACGTGCTGTGAGTACTGACCTTTCCTCCCATCCCCGCGTTTTCAGGGCCGTCAAGGACTCCTTCAGGACCATCCGCATGAGCTGTGGCACAAGGAGGCCCCGTTAGTGGTAGCGCAACCCAGACTTCCCCAGGCAGCCCCTGTGCCCGTGGTCGTCTGCGAGTCCCAAACACACAGCCGGCCCCGGAGCTGCAGGTGGACAGAACACCAAGCCCTCAGAGCCCGGGGGAGGTGTTGCTGCCCAGGGCTGAGACGCCCCAACTTCCCAAACACACCGGGAAGTCAGGCTCCTAGAGGAGACCTGGGGAGCAACTGAGGCACACGAACAACAGCGGAGGGGGATGGGCCTGCTGCAGGCGTGAGAACGGGAACGAAGCACAGGCGCCCAGCGGCGGCAGAGGCCGTGAAAACTGGGCCCGACAACTGAGAACATCTCCCCCCAACAGAGCAAAAGGTTTACTGTCTGATCTCCATGCAGTAAACTCTCCCCTTGAACCTCATCATTTACATCGAGCCCAATGCCTGCCCCACAACCCCCCGTTCCCCAGTGCATTGCTCACAGCATTTCTGGCCCAGTGTTCCTGCCTTCTGCATACTGACCCCACATCCCGCTGAGGGTCCAGTCGTGGTCAGAGGTGATAAGACAGTACAGAGCACTCCCAGCACCAGGACGCCTGTCCTACTTCATTTCCAACCTACAGTGCCATCAAAAGGGGGCTGTGCTGCTAGACCTGGTCACAAGGGGACCTGGGAAATGGGCCTCAAAAAGCAACCGAATCCATCCTAGCGAAGCGACTGCACCTCAGGCTGCGTGTGCTGATCACACAGAGCTCCCCCGCCTGATAAACCTGTATTTTGTAAAAGTGCAAAGCCTGGCCCCGCCCTGCTCCTCTGCCCATTGCCTTCGTGTCCATCCTCTTTGCCTCCTCAGCTCTCTGCCGGCCCACACTTCAGCGTCTGCCATGCGGCGTCCACATGACCCTGAGCCAATCGGAGCTGATCTGAGTGACAGAATCACACGTGAACTGCTGCCCTGAGGGGACGCGTCCTCAGTGAGGCTCAGCCACTGCCCTGTACACTGTGCCCAGTGGGTCACCTGCTCTCAGACAGCAACACTGTCCCTTCATCTGGGGACTGTGCCAAGTCCCAGTGAACACCACTTAGTAACAACACTATAGTTCAACACGGGATGGGGGTGGCGAGCTGTTTCTAAAGGCAAATCAGTAACCTAAATTCGCAGGAGGGGAAAAAGGGATCCTGCACACGACAACTGTATCGCTGCCTCCGGCTGGAAGAAGCCAACTTCAAGTGCTGGCATCCAGGCTCCCAAGGGCCTCCACTGACGGCACGAGCCCCACAGCTCCGCTGGCATTCATGGCTCTGCCGGCATTCACAGCTTCCCCACAACCCTCCAGGAGGGCAACTGTCACCCTCCTCCTCTGAACTGAAAGCCTGTACGGTGTTTCAAGGACTGAATTCTGTGCCTACTTGCCAACCTTCAGAGACAGGTCAAGTGCTGCACAATCCTAGGCATGTGCACCCCGAACAAGACCTAGGCTCCTGAGCGACCACCAGGCTTATGGGTCAGTGGTCAGGGTGGCCGCACTGACCAGAAGCCTTTAGCTCTGCCCTGTTGGGGCGTGAGGCTCAAAGGCCAGACCACTCCATGCTGCACCCCCAGCACCCCCTCCCCGACTCTCTGGGTGCTCACACCCGCTCCCCCCGCCACTCTGGCACCGCAGGGGACCTGGCCGAGCGGCGCGCTGCTTCCTCACCATGTAGAACTTATCCAGGCGCAGTCTGTCTATGCCCGTCCACTCGCGACTCATGGTCTGCCAGAAGGTCTGAAGGAACAGGTGCTCTGGGGAGGAAAACAGGCCACAGGAGAATCATGGAGGAACCTGGAAGCCAGTCTGGGAAGTGAAGTGACAGAATATGAAGACACCTGGTCAGGGCGTTGTGTGCAACTAGCCTCTGCCGTTCTCAGTCTGCGTTGGCTGAGCTGTGAATCTGGCTTAGAAATGGAGCGGTGAGGAGCCTCAGAAAGAAAAGCAGAGCTCACCCACAATCTGACCGGCAGCCACATTCTCCGAAGAACAGGTGCAAAGGGCACGCAAAGCCACCAGCAAGAAAGGAGGCTGCTCAGGCCACTTCCTCCCCAGGCCCTCGGCCTCCCTGTGGCTGGGCTGAGGCTCTGCTTGACCCTTTGCAGGACCTTGCCACTTGCCCACTAGCCATACTAACCAATCAAATGCAAAACCCTGCTGATAATGGCTACGCCAGAGTGCTAGGGGATGGCCTGTACCCTTCAGGCACCTGTGTTGAAGCTCTAACCCCATACCTAGAAACACTTTATTTGAATACTAGAGGCCCAGTGCATAAAATTCATGCAGGAGTAGGTCTTCCTTCCCCTGGCTGCTGGCACCGGATTCTCTTTGGCACCCAAGACCTGGGCTACTCTCTGGCCGATGGCAGGCACCTGGGACCTGGGCTTCCCTGGCAGCCCCGGCTTCCTTGGGACATCTGGTCTAATTAGCATATTACACTTGTATTATTATAGATATGGTCTTTAAAGAGGTAGTTAAGATAAAATGAGGGCACTGTGTGGGACTTCATCCAATCAGACTGCTGTCCTTACAAGATGCGATCAGGACACAGACACGGAGGGGCAATCACGTGAGGACCCAGGGAGAAGACAGCATCTTCATACCGAAGAAAGAGGCCTCAGGAGAAACCAGCCCTGCCCACCCCCTGACATCAGGA
>NW_006287253.1:1811-3742 GCF_000327345.1 Myotis davidii | reverse complement strand
AATATATCTTTAAAAAATAAAAAAATAAAAAATAAAAGGTTTGATGACCCGTGCTCTAGATCGTAGAACCCAGGCTTCTGTGTGGTAGCTACTGACTTGGTGGTTCTGGCCTTCCCAGGGGGTAAGGATACTGCCGTGCCTCTGTGGTTTGAAAAGCATGGACGAGCTGGGAGATGGTCCTTCCTAGTTCCTCCCGAACAGGAAACAGGAAAAAAAACTACTTCAGACCCTAAAGAAATGCGGCCTCACAAAAACAAGCAATACCCTCAGCTGCCCACCTGTCAAGAGACAGGCTTCACTGGCTGCTTCAGCCCAGTGTGCGTGAGGCCTGCAAGCTACATCCCTGCTGCGAAGGGCTTCACTCTACAGCTGGGGCCAGCAGAACCTTGCAACAGGGCAGTCACTGCCCTCATGATCTGGCTCAGCCCTGAGCACAGAGGATGGCCATCGAAGGAGAGAATAAGAGAGGGCAGGCCAGAGCAGGGAGCCACAGGACCTGCAGCCACCTGACCAGGACAAAGAGGGAGCCAGCCAGACCCCTGCAATTTACTCACTGCCTGCCTGTGTCACTGGCCAGCAGCACTCCGTGCGCTTGCTAACTGGGTAATTCCAGAGCCTTCCCTGAGGCTCTAGTTCAGAGGCATGGAATACAGTGCAGGATTCTGCACTTTCAATACTGTCCCCCCACCCAGAGGATCTTGGAGAAGAGTAAGCAGTTCGTATTCTAATAGACACTGTTTTACAAAGGCTAGCATTTTAGGAAAAAAAAATTACTCTGTAAGACACCATCGTGATGAATACATGTCATTATACCTTTGTCCAAACCACAGACCATACACCAGGGGTGAACCCTCAGGTGAATTATGGACTGAGGACAACGATGATGTCAAGTGTTAGACTGAGGACAACCATGATGTGTCAAGTGTTAGTCCATCGATTATAACAAATGTACCATCTGGTGGGCGATGCTGATAACAAAGGCAGCTGGGCATGTGAGGTGGGGCAGGAGATAATGGGAAACTTCTGTATCTTCCTCTCAGGTTTTCTGTAAATTAAAACTGCTCTAAAAATAGTTTTCTTTTTAAGGAAAGACAAGTTGAAAAGGCTGCAGGAGAAATCTGTGTCTCAGAGGACTTAGTCCCTCTCCCTTGGTATCCATCATTTAGGGCTGTTTGTGATCTCTCACAAACACCAGACAGATAACCCAGGCTTCACCGGGCGCTGACTTGCACTGATGAGCACCTGTGTGGCTAGGGTGCTCAACTCAACAAATATAAGACCCTCTCTAAACAAACTTCTATTAATAAATCTATATATAGAAAAGCCTAAGTAACTGTTATGTGCGGATGATTGGCCGGTAGCTATGATGCGCACTAACCACCAAGGGGGGGTGGTCAGTGCACTCCCAAAGCCAACTTCCCTGAGCTGGCCACCCCCCCCTCCCCCGCTGGCCTGATCTGGACTGGGAGAGAAGGCCCTGATCACCAGCCAGGCTGAGGGACCCCACTTTTGCACAAATTCCTGCACTGGGCCTCTAGTAAATAAGTAAATAAAGCCCAAAGAAAAAATAAAAAAAGCTGTAAACTTCGCCCAGAGTCAACCACATGCCCATCTGGCCTCCCACTGACACTGCTGCTCCAGTTTCCTCTTCCTTCCCGTACGCTCACCTGGAGGAGCGGCTTGTCCTGCATCCACATGCAATAAAACAGTCCCTTCCACACCTTCAGCAGCTCGTCATGAGTGAAACCACCTGCATCAAAACAGCAACACTCAGACTCAGTGGACCCCAGCCTTTTAGTACCAGGGACTAAGGTATCTTCCCTCTCCTCCCAAGACATCCTTCTAACCCGGAACCCACTGGGACTGGGCCCGCAGGGACTTCCCCAAGCAACTGCCATTTCACCCTTTCAATAAAAACTGAGAATCTCGCC
>NW_006287253.1:0-980 GCF_000327345.1 Myotis davidii | reverse complement strand
CGCCTCTGAGTGACACTGGTACCAGCAACCGCGCCACAGCGCTTCGCCAGCTCGCGCGGTGTGACGTCACAAGACCGCGCCGGCCTGGCCCGGGCGCGCTCTCAGACCACCGGCGCCTGGGAGGACCTCCCCCCCGCCGCACGCCATCGCCCCGTAGCGGCCGGACACCGCAATGACAGCTCTAGACAGTTGTAATTGAAAGGTCACTAAACCTGTGCCTGCCTTTTAGGGGGGCGGTAGTTTAACCTGGTTGAGGCCAGCAGGTTCTCTAGCAAAGAAAGCCAGCGAGCACAGATAGAAGGAAATGGAAGAATTGGAGAAAACTCTGTGCGGCCCCCAGTGAATCTTTGATTCAGGGCGAAAGTCATCAGAAAATGGCACAAAGCTAAAGAAAGGTGGTCCAAGCTATCAGTCCCCGCCCCCCAAATGGCCGGCCACTGTGAGAAGGGGGAAGGCGGGGAGCCTCCCACGCAGCAGTAGCACCTGTGGGCAGTCAAACCTGACCCTCATCCAGCCTTCAGGGCTGCACCCAGCTGTCAGGACACAGGAAGGCTGAGCAGGGTGCACAGAAGACAGTCACCACCCTAGTCTGGGACAGTTCACAAGACAACCGTCCTGATATCTTCACAGACTGAAAGTCATGGATGAAGGAAGGAATGAACGCCTGTATAAAGGAGGGGATCTACTCCTTCACATATTTGCATATACAAATCTTGATTGGATACTGGTTCAAAGAAAAAGCTCTATGTCATTTGTCAATTAGGAAAGTTTGCATATAGACTAGGTGTTCGATTATACTGCAGAATAATTGTTTATTTTCTTAGGTGTGACAATGTAGTGCTTATGTTCATGCAGAATGGACTCAGCAGATTTTTTCTGTGAAGGGACACGTGTCAGGGAACCCCAAGCCTGTTGATCTAGGAGGGTACCAGGATCGAGGGCTACGCTCTATTATGGCAAAGGGCAAATCAGCACAGGAA
>NW_006287252.1:0-2074 GCF_000327345.1 Myotis davidii | reverse complement strand
GTATTCGAATGCAACCAAGACACTCAATGGTCTGCCTAACACACTGCCCATCGATGATAATACTACCAAAACAAATCGCTTCCATAAAACACACCAACACAAAAACAAACATGACACACTCGATCAACCACAAAGACTCACTGGCTGTAAAAGATATCACAAGAACACTCGGTTGTAGTTGCCCAAATGCAATTGCAATTTGCTTCAAGTCTTATCTGGGCACGCATTAAACAAGAGCGTACCAAAATACAGCCAAATCTGCCGGTGAACCAGAAACAATCAAATTCATAACAGCCCTCCAACGCCTCTACCATTCATATGCTCCAACAGGAATTCCAGCTTACCCTATGTTGAACACAACACACACGATGCCTGAAGTATATAGCGAGTTCTCAATGAGCAACTCAGTGCAACACCGACTGGAAACAGCACCCCATCAACAAGCAAAACGACCTGATAACATATCGCATGCATATCCAATATCATAATACCACAAGCAAAAACCAGATTATGCTTAAAAGAAATCAACAATACAACAAGCAAATGAATAATATACTGCCACTAATAACAAAAACGAACCAAGAGATCCATTCCCCTGTGAGTGGTACCCACTTTCAAAAGCATATATAGAACATTATTTCAAAGATGGACAAATGAAGAGTTCATGTTTTTAATCAATAGAAAGGAATCTCCCTCAATAATCGTCTGACTCATTGTTACGTCGACCCTCCATACAGATTACACACAGGTAGCAAAAGCTTTAAAACGGAACATACACCTTTAATATAAAAAAAAGATGAATCATCCTTTTGGCATAAAACATAATATACCAGGCGACAACAGAATTAAGACCAGCAATATCATTAAGCCTCCATAGATGTGTTGAGAACAAACCGAATTAGGATTACGTGATTTTTCTATACCTTCGAGTATTATACAAATGACCTCACACGGTAACCAAAGCAACAATAAGCTATTCATCAGTGTGGGAGGATCTGGGTTGGATACAATGAAAATTACCCAGAAAAACGGTACTCCATCAGCGACGATTTGTTGGTATTAGCTGATAAGAGCGAACCTGCCCCCATCCCAACACCATTCCTGTGCTTAAGGCGTATTTATCGACAATCAACAAAAATAGACAAAAGAATAACATTCAGCAAAAGAATGTGGGGTAGGCCCTCAAAGTACTGTAGATCTAAGGGGATGTTGCAAACATCTCAAAACAGGGCCTGGCAATATAGCGATAGCGGTGGGCACACCCAACGAATATTACGACCATCAAAACCAAACACCAATTAGGAACAACCAAAACAACGCAACTAACATATTTAGCACACAAGGAAGCTTCTCCGTCTGTTCCTAGCATCATAGGTCAAACCAATTATAATCAAGGTGACACTGCTCCAAAATCCTGAGAGATAAATACGGCTCGATAAAAATAAGAAAATCCAACGGCGAACAGAATTCACGAATAAACCCGATACAGCAAAGTCCAACTAATTTTTTTTTTGAGTTTGCTATATCTTATCCTCAATTCATTTTAGCTCTCCAGATATTGGATGAAAGTTAAACAAAAGATCTGAAGTGGAAAGAAATTCATATTGCAAGCGCTAAAAGAGCCATTCGTGAAAAATCCACTTCCCTACATCAGCAAAAATTTTTGCTAACCTATTGATAGCAGGTTGCCAAACTCAACTAGAAAAAGAGAGAGAAACATGGTATAAACGTAAAATATGAGTCAAGAATTAAAAAAATTTAACTAGATAAATATATAGATAGCAATACCATAATATTAGCACCACAATTTGGTATACACTAATACTTTCCCATAAGCAACATTGCCGCAACAGTAAATCAGTGGGTGGTCTCTGCTTTTGACAAACAGCAACGACATCCGAAATACTTCCATATAGACCATCAAAACATCGTAAACCAATAGAGTCTGCTTGCACATTGTAAATACAGAAAAAGAAAAAGGACACCTCCAATAAGAACAAGCAAAAGATTTCTAATCAAATTCCTTCAACAATCCTCTTGGAAAACATGAACACCACCCGTCATGTCACTGCGA
>NW_006287251.1:0-303 GCF_000327345.1 Myotis davidii | reverse complement strand
AAGAAGGCGAACGACAGTGTCAAGGGATGGAGGGTCCAGAGGACCGGGGACCTGTTAAAGGTCAGACTCACTCGGTGTTCATCCTGACTCTTCTCGTCTGCATGCAGCCAGGATTGGGAAATCCCCATTCAGCCAATTATTCTTGGGAGGTCACACGAACTATTGATGGGATTGTTATAGGCTCTGTTGTAAGAGTAGGGGTGCTTGTCATCCAGACAGATCTCTGCAAACGGTTTGGAAAAAACTGGGGAAATTCCCATAGCCGAACCATATCGACCAGGTATGGCTGGGGGGACCAACCCT
>NW_006287250.1:0-827 GCF_000327345.1 Myotis davidii | reverse complement strand
CATGCCCCCTATTAGGGATCGAGCCCACAACCCCAGGCCTGAGCCCTAACCAGGAATCGAACCCTGACCTCCTGGTTCCTAGGTTGAAACGCAACCACTGAGCCACACAGGCCGGGCACAAAAACCTTTTATTTTAAAGTAATTATAGACTCACGGAAACCTGCAAAAACAATACAGAGAGGCTCTTTGCGCCCAGCTTCCTCCGGTGGGGACCTTTTATGTAACAGCAGCGCGCTTCCCAAATGCGTGTCCGGTCCTTGTGGACACGTGGGCCGGGATCTAGCGTAAAGGGAGTTGAGCACCCACCCTGTCATCGCACGGAAGCCTTCGGCCGCGGCTCCTGGAGACGTCTGGTCTCTCCTTTTCCCGGGACTTGGCTCACGCATCGCTCCAGCAAGCAGTCTTCCTCAGCCAGGGACTCGGGCTGGCCCAAGCCACATGCGATTTACTGGGGAGGCGGGGGGCTGGGGGGACTGGGCTGCACCCACATCCGAGGGAAGGCTGGGGAACAGAGCCAGAGCCAGGACAAGGATCAGGACAATAAGAATCCTTGGCCAGCCCCGAGGGAAGGGTGCTGCCCTGGTTAGGAACCCATTGTTCTTTTTTTTTTCCTTTTAAATGTTTTTTATTGATTTGAGAGAGGGAGAGGGAGAGGGAGAGAAACATTGGTGAGAGAAACACCATCAATGATGAGCAAGAATCACGGACCGGCTGCCTCCTGGACGCCCCACTACTGGGGATGGAGCCTGCACCCCAGGAATGTGTCCTGACCGGGAATCAAACCGGGGACCCATGGGTGCATGGGACGATGCTCCACCAGCTGAGCC
>NW_006287249.1:0-245 GCF_000327345.1 Myotis davidii | reverse complement strand
GAGAGAGAGAGAGAGAGAGAGAGAGACAATGAGTTCACAGTTTTAGGGGCGTGGGGGGCACCAAGCCAGGCTCACAGACGTCTAAACCAGCTGCAGAGTTGAGGCTGTGGCACCGTATTAAATGGAGAATTTGGGGTCCAGCCTGATCGTGGACACAGCCCAAATATAAAAATATACATATTTTAAAAAGTAGAACAATATAGTTCTAGCCAGTGTGGTTCAGTGGGTAGAGTGTCGGCCTGCGG
>NW_006287248.1:0-242 GCF_000327345.1 Myotis davidii | reverse complement strand
TACTGTATAAAACAAGGTGCAAAATTGCCATCTCGATCCTTTGAGATGTTGCCTCCCAGCATTTGTCGACAGCTTGGCTCAAATAAACTCACAAAAAATTCTTCAACAGGACTAATGGGGTACTTCCATGGGAACCCACGGTTTGTTCACTCCTGTATCTCATTGTTGGTTCACCTTTCCCAGGACGTTTCTTATGGACATTGACTTTCGCGTTTCATACAATTTTCACGTGTTAATAAACA
>NW_006287247.1:0-259 GCF_000327345.1 Myotis davidii | reverse complement strand
ACGTGACCCCGAAATGGTAGTTGGACTCCCCGATTGTGCTGAGGGTTACTGCGTGGTTCACCTGGAAATGGTTACTCAGCCCTTTGTTGACTGTGAGCTTGACACCTTCCATCTAAATAGGAAACAGCTCCTTGCACTTCCGGTGGCACTCCTTGAACATGCCCCGTGGTCCCTGCAGCGCCTGCAGTCCCGGGAGTCCGTTCTGAACCTCGACCCAAGCTGGCCCAGCACCCAGGCCGCCCCCAAGCGGCGGCAGCGT
>NW_006287246.1:0-394 GCF_000327345.1 Myotis davidii | reverse complement strand
GGGGTGTGACCAGATGCAAACAGCCATCACCCCGTCATCCAAGCTGGCCAGGCACCCTAGTGGGGACCCCCACCCTGAAGCAACAAGATGGCAGCTAATTTGCATACTGAAGGTGGGCGGCAGTGGACAAGGCTGTCTGCAGTCTGGGACCGGATCTGTGACCCTGCTGGGTGGGGGGTAGCGTGGGAGGCTCTCCGCTGTCTGGGACCTGGATCTGTGACCCTGCCAAGTGGGGGTCAGTGCTTGAGGCTGTTCACAGGACCAAGACACGGATCTGTGACCCTGCCGGGTGGGGGGCAGTGCTTGAGGCTGTCCACAGGACCAAGACAGGGATCTGTGACCCTCCCAGGCGGGGGGCAGTACTTGAGGCTGTCTGTGGTCCCGGGACCTGGAT
>NW_006287245.1:0-229 GCF_000327345.1 Myotis davidii | reverse complement strand
GGACTGTAATTCTTGATTTCGATAATTTATAATCAAGTTTGGCTTTCTGGTATGTTGTGTGCATGTATGTTACAGAAAATTGGTGTCGTGTTTTCTGTGTTGCCTGCTGGACTCTACAAATACAGAGAGAAATCTTTAGAATGATTTGATATCAAAGTGTCTAACTTGTATGCATTTTAAGACATGTAAACATAAATCAAATTATTCAGTTATATTAAGCCAATTTGGG
>NW_006287244.1:0-1106 GCF_000327345.1 Myotis davidii | reverse complement strand
TTCATTATGCTAAAAGGGGGAAATTATCATTTGGAAATACACCTAATAAAAGTGTCCATGTGTGAGGGTTTTTGAGGTCACATGTCTATGCGTCAAGTCTTTAAATAGTCACATCATTTCTGACAGATGGCCAGAGAAAGTTCTGATTTTGTCGAAGTATAAACTGAAGTTCTGGGGGGGGCGGGTAGAGTGACTTTCTTACACAATGAACATGGCAGGGACAGAGCCAGTATCAAAGCGCAGCTTTGTCAGCCTCCTGGGGGTCCTGTTGGGCATTGAATTCTGTCCTCCAAAAAGATGACTTGAGGTCCTAACTCCTGGTACCTGTGAATGTGACCTTATTTAGAAATGTGTTCTTTGTAGATACAGTCAAGTTAAGCTGAGGTGATTACAGTGGGCCCTAATCAAATACAACTGGTGTCATTAGGAGAAGAGAAACACCATGTGACAACAGGGACAAAGGTTGGAGTGATGCAGCTACAAGGCAAAGAAGGCCAAGGTTTGATGGCATCCTCAGAAGCTAGGAAGAGGCAAGGCGAGATTCTTCCCTACAGGCCTGCGAGAAAGCACGGATCTCCTGACACCTTAATTTTGGATCTTAAGCCTCTAGAACTGTGAGAACATATATGTCTATTGTTTGATACCTTATAGTTTTGGGTATTTTATACATCACACATAAGAAATTAGTACAGACACTATGTATTCCTTAACACAATACTTTATAACAAAGTAATTTAGAATCTGTCACCATAAACTACCTATCATCCATGTAATTGTCCTCTTATTGTTTTGATCTGCTGCCCCCCCTTCCTACCAAGTGATGAAAATGTTAAGTATATTGAATCTGAAGTGAAGATATACTACTTCTGTTACTTCAAATTTGTCACCATATTGCAGTTATTTTCCCTTCAAGTCAAATATCACACACACGACCCTGGGATTTAATTTTCTGAGACTGTTTGCTGACACTGGGCTGTGAATGCCATCTACATAGGACATTTTGTACTGCCTGCTGGAGCATGGCAAGCCTGAAATTTAAAAGTCTGAACAGCCTGGCCAGTGTTGTTCAGTGATTGAGCACCGACCTATGAACTAGGAGGTCACGG
>NW_006287243.1:0-224 GCF_000327345.1 Myotis davidii | reverse complement strand
GCCCCCACACCCAGGACCCAGGCTTCCCTCCCTTTGGTTGGCCGCAGGCACCCGAGACTCCAGGTCGCTTCACCTGGGCCCCAGTTTTGTCAGGAAGGACGTCCAGAATGACATCTGGGAGATATCCAGTCTATCCAGTCTAATTAGCATATTGCCTGTTATTAATTAATTCCAATTGCTCTTATATGAAGATAAAATTCTTTTGCAGCTCTCAGCTAAAGGGG
>NW_006287242.1:0-284 GCF_000327345.1 Myotis davidii | reverse complement strand
GAGAGAGAGACATCAATGATGGGGGAAAATCATTTATCTGCTGCCTCCTGCACAACCCACACTTTGGGATGGAGCCTGCAGTCTGGGCATGTGCCCTCACTGGGAATTGAACCATGACCTCCTGGTTCATAGGTTGATGCACAGCCACTGAGCCAGGCTGGCTGGGTTTAACAAGATATAATAATTTTAAATTTGAATGTTCCTAGAAATATTGTCTAAATTTGAATGTTCCTAGAAACGTATTTCTAGGAACATTCAAATATATAATTTATTTATATATTAGG
>NW_006287241.1:0-766 GCF_000327345.1 Myotis davidii | reverse complement strand
TAATTAAAATGCCACAGGCTAAAGACAAAGAGATAATATTAAAAGCAGCAAGTGAAGAGCAATTAGTTACCTACAAGGGAGCACCCATATAGCTGTCAGCTGATTTCTCAACAGAAACTTTGCAGGCCAGAAGGGAATGGCAAGAAATACTCAAAGTGATGAATAGCAAGGAACTACAACCAAGATCATTCTACCCAGCAAAGCTCTCATATAGAATTGTCAGTCTACCCAGCAAAGCTCTCATTTAGAATTTAAGGACAGATAAAGAGCCTCAGAGACAAGAAAAAGCTAAAGGAGTTCATCAAACCAGTATCGCATGAAATATTGAAGAGTATTCTTTAAGAAAAGGAAGAAAACGTAGAAAAAAAAGAGATGAAAAATATGAGCAATAAAATGGCAATAAATACATGTCTATCAATAATTGAATCTATAAGTCATAATAAACAAACAATAAATCTAATGAACAAAATAAACTGATGCATAAAATAGAACCAGAGGCATGGAAACATGGAACAGAGTGAGGAATCTCAGAGTTCAGGGGAGTAGGGGGCTGGAAGAGATTAACCACAGATCTTATATACATATATGCATGCCTATGGACACAGACGATGGGGTGATGGGGTGATGAAGGCCTCGGATGGGGTGGGAACCAGGTAGAGGGGGACAGTGAGGGAAGAAAGGAGAACATCTGTAATACTCTTAAAAATAAAGATTTTTTATTAAAAAATAAATAAAAAACCTAATGCCCAGAGGATGTTATTAGGAT
>NW_006287240.1:0-376 GCF_000327345.1 Myotis davidii | reverse complement strand
CCTCATCCTTCCCTCATTTTTTAAAAGTGGCTTTTTAAAAATATAAGTTTTTACTGATTTCAGAGAGGAAGGGAGACTAGAGATAGAAACATCTATGATGAGAATCATTGATCAGCTACCTCCTGCATGCTCCCCACTAGTGATTGAGCCCACAACCAGGCATGTGCCCTGACTAGGTATTAAACTGTGACCTCCTGGTTCATAGGTCGATGCTCAACTACTGAGCTACACCAGCCTGGCTAAAAGCAGCTTTTTAAAGCACCATGTCTACAGTAAGCATCCTCCCTCAAAGCTTACTTTTCATCTTTTTGTCTTAACATTGGCTATGATTTATACTTGTATCGATTTTTTCCTTCCTTGAGTTATTGTCTGCTCC
>NW_006287239.1:0-260 GCF_000327345.1 Myotis davidii | reverse complement strand
CCCAGTGTGGGAGGCAGCCCATTGATGTTTTTGTCTCATCAATGTTTCCCTCTCTCTCCATCTCCCTTCCTCTCTTTCTAAAATCAATAAAAACATATGTAATACCCTTTGTAATAAAAAATAAAATTAAAAAAAAAATAGAATGAAAAGGGCACAGACATTCATATCTGACCCAGTCTGGCACCTTGTAGATCCCCGGGTGTGTTTGTCACATTGGATTTCGTTTCGGAAGCCTCTATCTATCATACGTATTAATTGGC
>NW_006287238.1:0-358 GCF_000327345.1 Myotis davidii | reverse complement strand
GGAGGGCAGCATCTACATGGATGAAAACACAGATAGTGGGAACCATCGCCCAACCCAGAGAAGGCAGGGGGGCCTGGAGCACAGGGAAGCCCAGTGCCTGGGTCCCATCGGGATGTCCTTCCAAGTGGGGACCCTGAGGCTGAGGCCTCCCCACACAGTGAGAGGGCAGCACCTCTGTTGAACCCTGATGCAGGATCCTTCCAGCACAGTGGCTGCTCCCTCTGGGCCATGTCCCTCTGGCTGCACAACCCTGCCAAGCTCCCTGCCTGGCAAAACCATGACTTACTGTGATAAACCTGTGCTCCACTCAGCCCTAGGGTGGCCACGGCCTTTTATAACCAGGCTTTGTCCTTTGGAC
>NW_006287237.1:0-561 GCF_000327345.1 Myotis davidii | reverse complement strand
TCTTTGAAAGGATAAAGAAAATTGATGAATGGTTTAGTCAGCGTTTTTTTACTGTTGGTTGATAGTATCACATGAGGAGCAACGTCCCCTGGAGGCCAGAGTGATGACAACAGTGAAACCAGGAGAGAGACCCTCTGATGGCTGTTCTTTGGGAGAAAGGAGGTGGAATCTGAGATCAATGTCAGGTGTGCCCGCCCTTCCAGGGCCCATCTTGGAAGCTGAGAATTTCCTCTGAGTGGCCTCTCCTACCCTGGGAGGGCTAGGGGTTATCTGGGCAGTTTCCTTAGAACCCATCACAGGTTCTGTAATCCCTGGATTTCCCATTAGGCTTTGGGGCTGAAAGACAGTTTTGAATCTTAGATCTGCCATTTATTTGTCATGGGGAAACACATGACTCCTACAGTCTGCAGGCGGTGTCTCTGAGAAGTGAGGGAGGGGAGGCCTCAGGAGGCTCAGGACAGTGACTAGGTTTGTTCCCACCCTGTTGGTAAACTGGATGGTAGCATGTGAACCCAGCCGAAGCTGGCATTCTTTTTTCTTTTTCTTTTTTTAAAATATATT
>NW_006287236.1:0-522 GCF_000327345.1 Myotis davidii | reverse complement strand
ACTCACACTCACCACACTCATACACTCACACACCTCACATTTACACTCACGCTAACACACTCACACACTCACACTCACACTCATACACTCACACTCACACTCACCACACTCATACTCCTAACACTCACACTCCTCACATTTAGACTTACACTCCTCACACACTCCTCACACTCACCACACTCACACTCCTCACACTCACACTCCTCACATTTACACTTACACTCCTCGCACACACCTCACACTCACCACACACACACTCACCACACTTACATTCATGCTCATCATACTCACACTCCCCACACTCACACTCACGCACACCAAACAGTGGGCACTGCCTTCCTCCAAGTCCTGCCCCTCATCTGTGGAAGGTGCACCCTCTCCCCGATCCCTGTCACCTGATGGGCACACTCAAGTTCTTGGGCCTCTTCCAAAAGGCCCGTCCTCATCCCCCTCCAGCCCCTTCTACCAGGTCAATGTCTGGGACCCTCAGCACCCACCGCTCGCCTCCAGAAGCACGGTTTG
>NW_006287235.1:0-251 GCF_000327345.1 Myotis davidii | reverse complement strand
AACTGGGGAAGCCCTCGCAGACCCTCTCCCTCATATGCATGGTCTCTGGATTCTCCATCACAACCAGTAGTTATGACTGGACCTGGATACGCCAAGCCCCGGGGAGGGGCTGGAGTGGATGGGGTGCATTAATCACAACAAAGACACTAAATACAGCCCCTCCCTCAAGAGCCAAATCTCCATCTCCAGAGACACATCCAAAAACCAGTTCACCCTGCAACTGAGCTCCATGACCACTGAGGTCACAGCTG
>NW_006287234.1:0-548 GCF_000327345.1 Myotis davidii | reverse complement strand
GTAAAAACTCAATAAAATATATTTAAAAAAGAAGATATATATATCTTGCATTCAATACATGAATGGATTTTCTTAACTGACTTTAATAAAAGTGGAGGATAAAAACACCTTATACGATGGCCTAGGAAGTACACAAAAAACACTTCTGCCACATTCCCAAGTCTCATGTACCAGGAGATCATGTGTGTGAGCTGCGCTAGCCTCTTTCTCATGGAATCCCATGTTTACTTTTTTAAAAAAATTGAGCCCTAGCTGGTTTGTCTCCAAGGTTGGAGCATAGGTCTGCGGACTGTAGGGTCCCAGGTTTGATTCAGGTCAAGAGAACATGTCCGGGATGTGGTCTCAATTCCCAGTAGGAGGTGTGCAGGAGGCAGGGGATCCATGATTCTCTATTAACATTGATGTTTCCATCTCTCCCTTCCTATCTGAAATTAACAATATATTTAAAAAATAATTGTTTCAACCTATTTGATTCCATGAGTGGTCACTATGATGACTTCACCACACACACAAGATTATCTGGGCGCCTGCCTGTGTGTGAGGCCGCA
>NW_006287233.1:0-273 GCF_000327345.1 Myotis davidii | reverse complement strand
TGCAGCTTATTTACTGGTATGTCTGGCTCACCTTTAGAGACCTTCTCACTTTGTGAATCCTGTTCACTCATGGTTTTTGTTTGTTATTTAAATCTCAACTCCATAATTCATTATTAAAATTTATGGTTAAGTTGAATTATGGGACAAAGGAAGGAGGTGGGCAGGTTTAGATTATCCATATAAATATACATAAGTCAAAGGAAAACTAAAGTGCATAAAACTCTTTTAAGATGAGATTTGTAACAAGCTAAACTTTGAGTTGTGAGTATTGAA
>NW_006287232.1:0-1117 GCF_000327345.1 Myotis davidii | reverse complement strand
TAAAAATCAATTTAAAAATCTTTTTTTAAAAAAAGGAAATGGGAGGGGAGAATGTTCTCATTTTATGGTGCTTTCCTAGGCAGTTTATTTTCATTCATCTTTGATCTATTAATTCACACATTCTGATAGCTCTCAATTATATCCAATATCATCACACTCACTAGGTGTGAGTATCTATTGTTTTTTATGACGTTACTAAGTGTCCCTGGTAGAACTTTCATAAAGCAGCCACAACCTGCATATCTTTGCCTCACTGTTACTGCAGTTATTTTTCAAATTTTTGTGTAAAGGGAGCTGAGAATGTATCTGCCGTCACCTTTGAACACAAAATCCTATACCCAGAGTAGTCATATCATTATTATTGACTGGAGGCTTATCTGGTGATTTCTTTATGCTTGTATCCTATCTGACTTTCATTTCCTTCATAAGAAAGTTAGGAGTTCTGTATCAGACTTTCTTATGCATTTGTACTTTGTTTTCCTTTGAAATTTCCTGTTCTAGTCGGCTGTACTACATACATTTTTTTTTTTAGAAACTTTGTTTTTATCTGTCTGGATCTATATTCACTAACAGAGAATTGGTCTGCCCAGAAAACAGGAGTTAGAATTTCTATCATCAAGTCTCTGGGGCACATGCGGGGACCTGAGAAACAGTAAATCATCAGAAGCCTCACAGCTTTTGAGTCCAGTCGATTCTGCTATAATGCAATACACCTACCATCAGTATAAACTAAACATGATATTGTTCTTGTAACTCCAGATTCTTAGATGGATGTGAGACCTGCTTTAAGGAACTTGATTCCTAAGCCCCTCGGACCTTGACACATGAGTTAGGAAATAATTATTCTCATCACAGAAGACTTCCTAGCTGTGCAGATAGGCTCTTCCACAATTTCTTTTAATAATCAGCTTTCCGTGGTTCTTACAGTGTTTCAACTGTCAGAAACCCTGAAAAGCCATGAATTTAAAGGTCCATATGCAGAACCACTATCAGTAGAGAGAACTCAAGGAAGATGAAGCCTCTCTGTTATTACTGTCTCTAGTAATGATAAATCAACTTGATCGTCAGGAACACATCTCTGTGCATTGCACCTCAAGTAATGACACATTTGATATGC
>NW_006287231.1:0-249 GCF_000327345.1 Myotis davidii | reverse complement strand
CTGGACCTGCTGGGGCTGGACCCCAGCATTTCTTTAACATTCTTAAACATTTCCTGGGTCTATCATTGTGTACTTTAAGAGTTTCAACACAATTTGATAGTTTTCGTAGAAGTATATACAAGAAACTTCAGTATTTAACCTGTTTTCCATAATCCATAACCAATTCAACCACACTTGTTCATATAAACAGTATTCTCATCATGTATAAGTTTTATACACAAATACTGAGCTCTAGAAACAGGAATTCTT
>NW_006287230.1:0-341 GCF_000327345.1 Myotis davidii | reverse complement strand
TAATCAATAAAAAATATATTAAAAAATATTTCCCTGGGGGGGTGGGTTATGAGGGGATGAGGTCACATATGTAATACCTTAATCAATAAAGAAATTAAAGATTGAAAAAAATATTTTTCAGTATTATTTTGTATTGATTTCTGTTGTAGAGTGTAGTGATTAGACAATCATATACTTTGCAATGTGTTCCCTCAATATTTCCAGTACCTACCTGGCACCATACATAGTTATCACCATATTATTGACTGTATTTTCTATGCTATGTTTTACATTCTCATGACTATTCCATATCTACCAATTTGTAAATCTTTTTATTTAAATTTCTTTATTGATTAAGGTAT
>NW_006287229.1:0-293 GCF_000327345.1 Myotis davidii | reverse complement strand
CCCTTGTGGGATGTCCGACTAACGGCTTAGGCCCTCTCCCCATGGTGAGTGGGCCTAAGCCATTACTCGGACATCCTTAGTGCTGCCACAGAGGCAGGAGAGGCTCCCACCACTGCAGCTGCACTGGCCAGCCATGAGCCAGCTTCTGACTGAGTGGTGCTCCCCCTGTGGGCGCACACTGACTACCTAGGGGGCAGTTCCTGCATTAAATGTCTGCCCCTCATAGTTTGTGCTCATCATAGCGACTGGTCATTTGTTCCGGTTGTACAGCCCTTAAGGTCAATTTGCATATT
>NW_006287228.1:43618-44445 GCF_000327345.1 Myotis davidii | reverse complement strand
CAATAAAGATTTAATTAAAAAATAAAATATATATATATCTTTGTTTTACTATGGCTGCAAACATGAAAAATTTTTTATATGTGATAGGGCACCAGAGTTAAGTTAGGATTTTTCAAAATGCTGACACGCCAAGCTCAAAACGTTGGCCATCACTGCTCTAGTATATACCTTAATAATAAAAGGCTATTATGTAAATGGCAGTCAAGCCCTCATGCTATAATGACCAATCAGCAGGAGGTGCTTACAGCACCTCTCCCGCCCTCACCCCACCCACACCGCCCGGGGCGCAGGCAGCATCTATGGAGAATCACAGTGTGCTGGCAGTGTCCCCGGAGCATTGCAGTGTGCCAGCAGCATCCACGGAGCGTGGGAGCTATTGCTGGGTGGGGCACCAGCAGCATCCGCAGAGCATGTGAGGCATCATGAGGTGGGGCCTCTAGTATATTAATAAAAAAGTCAACATGTACAGGACAATTGTGCAAAACACACAAAGAAGACTTCAAACTCAACATGGACAAAAGAACCAACATAAAAAGGGCCAAAAACCTTAGCCAAAAACCTTAGTGCCTGCCTGCCTGCCTACCTGATCGCCACGTAACTGCCCTCCCCTGCTGGCCTGATTGTCCACAACTAGCCTCCCCTCCCAGCCATCTTTGACCTCATGGGGGCAGCCATCTTGTGTGAGGGCATGAGGATCAATTTGCATATTACCACTTTATTATATAGGAAATATAGGACATAAATAGGTGTTAGCAAAAAAACATGAGTGGTAGTCTACCTACCTCATGAATATAGACCTAAATATGTGCCAAATTCTTGTCAGTCAT
>NW_006287228.1:41644-42873 GCF_000327345.1 Myotis davidii | reverse complement strand
CACCCCCGGGCATGTGTCTCTGACTGGAATCAAACCAGGGACCCTTCAATCTGTAGGCCAACACTCTATCCACTGAGCCAAACCAGCCAGGGCCAGCTCACAGATCTTTAAGGCAGAAACAACCAACTCCATGATTTCACACACACACACCAGGAATAAATTATAGCAACATCAAGTGATATGGGAGTAGGATCAAATTTCTTTTGAAAATACTTCGTATGATTTCAATATAAATGAGATTACACTCTAAATAATTGTACATATGGAAACATTAATTCTTTTGATATATTTAAGTATACAAAACATTACCTAACTACATTTAAAGTTTGGAGTATACTGTAGTAAACATTCTGATGTAGAGCAATACCGAAAGGCATTTTGGCTACCTATCTAGTGTGAATTCAGTGATACATTAAAATTCATAAGCAATTACATAGTTGGATAAAGTTTTTACATCTTAAAGTCATTTTAAGGTATAAACTCCTTGGATTTTTGTAAACTATATATATTTTTAAACAGTCCTTCCTCCCATGTCATAAATATTGAACTTCTACCCAATTACAATCCCTGGTATTGACTGGGGCTGAAGGTCCAACTATATGATTTCCCACATTCTTCACATTTAAGGTTCCCTCTAGAATGAATTCCAATGTGAGGAATAAGCTACAGATGCTGATTAAAGACTGTAGGACACTATTTAAATTTGTATTGTTTCTCCCCAGTATGAATTCTGATGTCGTGTAAGGTTTGCATACTAAGTAAGCTTTGTCACATTTTTTACATCTGCTGGGATTCTATCTAGTAGTAATAACCAGATGTTGTATGAGATACAAATAAGGATATACACTTTGACATATGCCTCATAATTTTTAAGGCTCAATTTTATCATTTTCAATGACGATTCAACCATGGTTAAATCTTTGGATGAAAACTTTATATTACTGCTGTTTCTCTTCAGAATGATTCCTAAAATGTTCAGTATATTTGACCATAGGCTAATGCCTTTCTCACATTTTTAAAAATATAAGACTTCCCTCCACTATAAAATCTCTGATGTAGCCGAAACCGGTTTGGCTCAGTGGATGGAGTGTCAGCATGCGGACTGAAGGGTCCCAGGTTCGATTCTGGTCAAGGGCATGTACCTGGGTTGCGGGCACATCCCCAGCAGGAGATGTGTAGGAGGCAGCTGATCGATGTTTCTCTCTCATCGATGTTTCTAACTCTCTATG
>NW_006287228.1:39096-41466 GCF_000327345.1 Myotis davidii | reverse complement strand
GACTGGCTAAAGGCTTTGCCACATTCAGTACATTTATACGGCTTCTCTCCAGTATGAATTCTCTGGTGGCTGGTAAGGTTTGATGACCCAGTGAAGGCTTTGCCACATTCTCTACATGTATAAGGCTTCTCTCCAGTGTGAACCCTCTGATGATAATTAAGAGATGAGGACTTGGTAAAGGCTTTGCCACATTCATTACATTTATGAGGCTTCTCTCCAGAATGAACTCTCTGATGCATAGTAAGGTCTGAAGAGAAGCCAAAGGATTTGCCACATTCTCTACATTTATAAGGGTTCTCTCCATGGTGAACTCTCTGATGATATATAAGGTGTGAGGACTGACTAAAGGCTTTGCCACATTCTCTGCATTTATAAGGCTTCTCTCCAGAATGAACTCTCTGATGCTTAGTAAGGTCTGAGGAGTTGCCAAAGGATTTGGCACATTCTCTACATTTATAAGGCTTTTCCCCATGGTGAACTCTCAGATGAGAAGTAAGGTGTGAGGACTGGCTAAAGGTTTTGCCACATTCTCTACATTCATAGCGCTTCTCTCCAGTATGAACTCTCTGATGATAATTAAGGGATGATTCCTAACTGAATGCCTTGCCACATTCTTTACATTTGAAAGGCTTCTCACCAGTATGAACTCTGTGATGTTGATTAAGGGATGAAGAGTGGCTGAAGGCTTTGCCACATTCTCTACATTTATAAGGCTTCTCTCCAGTATAAACTCCCTGATGTAGTTTAAGGGAGGAGGAACACCTAAAGGCTTTGCCAAGTTCTCTACATTTGTCAAGTTTCTCTCCAGTGTGGATTCTCTGATGAATACAAAGTGTTGACAGTCGGCTAAAGGTTTTCCCACATTCTGAACATTTATAAGTCATTTCTTCCCTATCATTTCTATAATGTTGAGTATGTCCTGAGGATTGACTAAAGCCTGTTCCCTTTTCCTTGAGTGTATAAAATTTTGCTATAGTATGAATTCTTCCCTTATGAACAATAAGAGAAGAATGACATTTAAAGGCTTTGCCACATGCTTTACATTTGTAAGGCTTCTCTCCAGTATGAATTTTTTGATTTAGCATACAACCTGAAGGCCAATTCGATCTTTTACCAGAATCTTTACATGTATAAGGTTTTTTTTCACTATGGATTTTTTTCATTTTATTTGTATTGAATATCTGACTAGAGATTCTAGTACAAGGATTCCATTTGTCAGACTCCTCCCCAGTATGAATATTATCTTGTTCATTGTAATTTGAAAACTGCTGAAAAATCTGGACACATTGACTTCCTTTGTGTGTCTTCTCCACAATTGGAATAACCTGACCTGTACTGTGATTGGAAATTTGGTCAAAGACTTTTCCACTTTTATAATTGTCCTCTGCAAGCTTGCTTCTCCAATGGTTAAGATATGACTCTTGCTCAAAGTTTTTCCAATGTTTAATCCATTGATAACTGCTCTTTCCATTATATGTACTCTGGTGATAATGGGAGATAGAAAGCCTTTAGTGATAGTTATAATTTCATTAAACATGTACACTTATTCCATAAGAACCATTCTGTGATACTCATTAAACCAAGATGGTTGTATAGTAAAAGCTTTCCTAATTTATTAAAATTATACACAAAAAATAACTACAAAACATTAATTGTCAAAAAAAAATGAATCCTTGTTTAAAAGATTGCCAAATTGCCCAGCCAGCATGGCTCCATGGTGGAGCTTCAAAGATTGAACAAGAAGGTTGGTCCATTCCTCATGAGGGCACAAGCCCAGGTTTGGGATCAGTCTCCAATGTGAGGAATGCAGGAGGCAGCCAGTCAATGATTCTCTTTCATCACTAATGTTTGCCTCTTTCTCTTCATATCCCTGCCTCTCTAAAATCAATAAAATGTATTTTGAATAAAAAAAAATAATAAAAGCACTAGCTGGATTGGCTCAGTGGACAGAGCATTGGCATGTGGACTAAATGGACCTGGATTTCATTCCAGTCAAGGGCACATACTCAGGTTGCTGGCTCGATCCTCAGTGTGGGGCATGTAGGAGACATCCAATCAAGGATTCTTCCTCATCATTGAAGTTTCCATCTCTCTCCCTCTCCTTTCCCCTCTGAATTCAATAAAAATATATTTAAATGTTATAATAATACTAGTATTGCTCAATTGAGAACACTTTAATTTATAGGTATGTTAGTAGCCCTGCGCATGAATCCGTGCATGGAGTAGCTCGCAGCAGCTTGCCGCAGCAGGCCACCCCACCCACTGCTGCTGGTAGCTCTCTGCTGCTGGTATCTCACTGCCCACTCTCCTGTAGCTCTCTCCCACTTGTAGTTCACTGACCTGCCCCCCTGTACCTCTCCCCACCCACAG
>NW_006287228.1:29447-38370 GCF_000327345.1 Myotis davidii | reverse complement strand
TTCAACATTCACCTACAGAAATACACTGATCTGCCAATGTAACTGACTTTAAAGTGAGAGGTTTCCCAAATGAATAATAATACACCTGACCTCTTTAAGTAACAATAAGCTTATTATGATAACTGTTCCAGATTAGTTCTGTTTATATTAAGATCCTGTTCTCATCACACTCTTCCTCTCATTACAAGGCTTACATTAAGTGTACATTATCAAAGTGATACCTTTTATATCTTACCAGTATTATTTCAGTGAATAAATCTTGTATTCTGAACTTTGGCATAAGGGCCTGGTCATCTTCAGATGACATAGCTGAAAGAAAACAAATTTTCAGTTTTCACAATCAGGTGAGTGCATTTTGAAGTGACCAGCAACTATAGGCCAAATGTTATTTTTGAGTATTCCAAGACCCAGTGAAGGATTGAAAACATATTCAAAGCTCAAGATAGGTAAAATGAGGAAAACTCACATCAAAGAGGAGAAAGAGTTGCTTACATTTGCCAATGATACCTGCTCAAATGCCCTGTCACACAATGGCAATATTATAAAAACACTCCCACCTCCCAGTTTGTCCACTGGAGAGAGGGAGAGAGAGATGAGGGAAGTGCATGTTCAATGATCTCCCTGTTTGTTTGTTTTTTGATATATTTTTATTGGTTTCAGAGAGGAAGGAAGAAGCAGAAAGATAGAAACGTCAATGATGAGAGAGAAACATCGATCGGCTGCCTTCTTCACATCCCCCACTGGGGACCGAACTCACAACCCAGGCATGTGCCCATGACTGGAATCAAACCCAGGACCCTTCAGTCCTCAGGCCGACTCTTCAGCCACTGAGCCAAACCAGTCAGGGCTGATCTCCCTGTTTTGAGGCATCTTGAAGAACATGTGTCTGTTGTGCATGACAGAATACGAACAGAACTGGCTGCTACAAAGAAACAATGAGAAAGTGTTCGAGCTCCACAAAGACTGGGGTACTGAAGATGTACATGAAGCCTGAAAAGATACTGTGGGTCTGAGAAAGAAACAGAGAACATTTCAACTGAGAAATTAAACAGACAACCGAACCAAGAATATAGATACTGAAAACAATGTTGACCAAAAGTAAGACTTGTTCCACAGATGGTCATTATGTTTCCTCCTACAGAAAACATGTTCAAAAGCCTGTTTGCTTACAATTCCGGAATCTCAATAAAAGATACTAAGTTATGCATAGAAACAGAAAAAGTGTACCATCAGGGGAACAAAATAAATATAATCAAATTGCCACCACATTAATAGAAATATATTAATTACCTCAAAAAGAATGGAAAATTGCCCAGCCAGGTGTAGCTCAGCGGCTGAGCGTCGACCCAGAAAGCAAGAGGTCGCCGGTTCAATTCCTGGTCAGGGCATATGCCCAGGTTGCGGGCTTGATCTCCAGTGGGGAGCATGCAGGAGGCAGCCAATCAATGATTCTCTCTCATCATTGATGTTTCTATCTCTTTTTCCCTCTCCATTCCTCTCTGACATCAATAAAAATAAAAAAAGAAAAAAGAAAAAAGAATGGAAAATTAATATTTTAAAGACAAAAAGAAGAAAAAAAAAGACAATTATATAATATCACCAAAATATTATGTAACCAAAATAAAAATTCAATGAGAAAGTACTTTATAAACCCCACACCAAAAGGGGAAATTGAAAAACATAATACCAGAATTAAAAAAATACAGTAGAGCCTTAGTCAGTTTGGCTCAGTGGATAGAGCCTACGAACTAAAGGGTCCCAGGTTCGATTCTGGCCAAGGGCACATGGCCGGTTTGCGGCGGTCATAGTTCAATTCACCATCAGTGCACATTCCTGAGTTGTGGCTCAATCCCCAGTAGGCGGCATGCAGGAGGCAAGCAATCAGTGATTCTCTCTTATCACAGATGTTTTTACCTGTTTCTCCTTCTCTCTTCCTCTCTGAAATCAATAAATTAAAAAAAAAATACAGTAGAGCCATAGCTGGTTTGATTCAGTGGATAGTGTTGGTCTGCGAACTGAAGGACCCCAAGCTCGATTCTGGTGAAGGGCACATGCCTGGGTTGTGGGCTAGATCCCCAGTAGGGGGCATACAGGAGGCAACCAATCAATCATTCTCTCTCATCATTGATGTTTCTGTCTCTCTCTTCCTCTCCCTTCCTCTCTGAAACCAATAAAAATATATTTGGAAAAAAAAAGAGTCCTAAACAGTTTGGCTCAGTGGATAGAGCAGCGGTCTGCGGACTGAAGGGTCCCGGGTTCATTTCCGGTCAAGGGCATGTGCCCGGGCTGTGGGCTCAATCCCCAGTAGGCGGCATGCAGGAGGCAACCAATCAGTGATTCTCTCTTATCATAGATGTTTTTATTTCTCTCTCCCTTCCTCTCTCAAATCAACAAAAAATATATTTTTTAAAAAAGAGTTATCGTTCATTGAAATAAAAAAATACAGTAGAGTCATGAATGAAAGACACGACCAACTCAAAACATCGAATAATTTGCCCGGCAGTGTTGGTTCAGTGGTTCAACTTCCACCTATGAACCAGGAGATCATGGGTTGCTTCCACGTAAGGCACAGGCATGGGTTAAAGGCTCAAACCCTGAATGTACAGGAGGCAGCTTCTCTCTCTTCATTGATCTTTCTATCTCACTCTCCCGGTCCTTTCCTCTCTGAAATCAATAAAGATACATTTAAAAAATAAAAATTAAATAATCAAAGAATTTGTACATACATCATTAAAATTTAATTCATTAAAATTTTGATTCAGAGAAGCCAACATACATGTGGAAATGTGAAGAAATTTTAAGGAACTCCTAAGACACTAACAAATGAACCATCCAGGAAATCACATGGTTTGGCGCCAGGCTGGGGTGGGGGACCTAAGGCAGTGCCCCGCCTGGCGGGGCTTCACAGGGGACCTCAAAACACATACCCCGCCCCAGGGACTTCAGGCTGCGCCCCCTGCCCAGGGGGCTTGACAGCAGACCTCAGGCCGTGCCCACTGCCCCGGCACCAGGCTGGGCACCTCAGTCCGTGTGCCCCAACAGGTGGGGCTTGACAGGGGACCTCAAAGTGTGCCCCCTGCCCTGGCCCCAGGCTAGGGGAACTCAGGCTGAGCCCCCGGCCTGTCAGGGCTTGATGGGGGCCCTGTGGCAGCAACCCCCATGTGGCAGGGCTTGCTGCAGGTGGGGCTGACCGTGTCTGGGTCTTGCTTGATTTTAGGGCACATGAGGGTGGGCGGGGACTTGACTCTGGCTCCTGTGGCACACCCCAGACTCTGACAGGAGGAAGATTTTCATATACATTTTATTAATTTTCTTTCAACTCTGACATTTTTATTATAGAGAAGGGGCACATTACAATATTAAAATATTTCTTTTAATTAATTCCCTTTTAATGTGCACAGATTTTGTGCATCGGGCCAGTAGTTTATAAAAAAAAAAACTTCTGGCCGAAACCGGTTTGGCTCAGTGGATGGAGCGTCGGTCTGTGGACTGAGGGGTCCCAGGTTCGATTCTGGTCAAGGGCATGTGCCTTGGTTGCGGGCACATCCCCAGTGGGGGGTGTGCAGGAGGCAGCTGGCCGATGCTCTATCCACTGAGCAAACCAGCTAGTGCTGTTTTTTACTATTTATTTACCACAAGTAATGGTCAGGAATTGTTATCTTTCTTTTAAAATTTTTTTACTATTTCACTTCATTACTGCTTTGTATGTGCTGCATGTGAGTGACGTAGGTTCTTATGTAGATGAGTTCCAACTTACGGCGAAAATCGCGTTACGTCATGCCGTAGAAACGGATCTCTGACGTAACCCAAGCATCTACTGTATAAAGTAGTGCTGGCTGTCATTAAATAAGAACTCAATAAATGAACTAAACATGCAATGTTAAATTGGAATGCTAACAGTATAGCTCTCACAAGTACCCAAGGTTGACAAACATTCAAAGCAGTCACTATCCATGTCCCAATGACACTTTTCACAAAATTAGCAAACCTCATCCTGAAATTGACATGAAATGACCCAGGACACCAGGGAACCAAAACAAACATGGGAGAGACAAGATGACCTTAAAGGCATCATGCTTCCAGATTTAAAAAAATATTTCAAAATTGGTATTATCAGAAAGATGAATCTTCACATGAAGACAGAGGTAAATAAAGGAGAACGGGAGGCCCTGGCCAGTGTGGCGCAGGCTCAGAGCATCATCCTGTGCACTTAAGGGTGGCAGATGTGATTCCCGTTAAAGGGCACATACTGAATAAGACTTCGTTCATAGGCCATGAACCAAAATGAACTCAGCATGGATCAACAACTAAAATATAAGACTTGAAACCAAGAAAACACTGGAAGAAAGCATAGTAAATGAACTTTACCATCACTCTTAAAAATACTGGTTAGGCTATATCTTCCTAGGCATAACAAAGAGCTAAAAAATAAAAAAAAATGATACTATAAAAGAGTAAGTTTGGCATACCAAAAAAACCCCACAAAATAGCAACAACAACAGCAACAAAAAAACCAGCAATGATACATCCTCAAAAGCTAAAGATCGAAAATGGAACTCACACAACTTAACACCAAAAAGACAAACAATATGATTGAAAAATGGGCAGAGCTGTTCCCCCATCACACAGCTGTACTTTTCTTTAATAGAGGTTTTTATTACCACCTGGGCCACCGTTTTCTTCTATTGATGTTCTGAGCTCCTTACAACAAAATGCAGTTACAGATCGCCACCCCCTCCCCCCCAAATCAGAATCTCCACAAGATGGGTTGCCCTATGGTTTTCAGAAGCTGCCAGAGGGTTCCAGAGTCTTCTGTAATGATACCAATTATTTTTGTATTATTTTTCTTGTTTTTTTATAGTACAGTAGAGGCCCAATGTATGAAATTTGTGCAAGGGTAAGCCTTCCTAGGCCCAGCTGCCTCGGTTCTCCCAGCCATGGCTGCCCTGCAGCCCCATCCCCAGCCCACTGGTTGTTCAGGAAGGACATTCCGCTGTCTGGTCTAATTAGCATATTAGCACTTTATTATATAGGAGATTTAAAGGCAGTATCTTTTGTATTGTGAATTTGCAGAAGGTGCATAATGTACTTTTTTAAAACTTCTGTTGGTATGTACGGTATATGGTCTGTGTAATTCTTATAATGAAAATAAACGTTTTCTTCATAAAAAAAAAAAAAAGGAAACTGGGCAGATAGACAGTTCCCAAACAGGGAATAGACATTTCCCAAACAGGACATAAAGATGCGCAATAGACATATTAAATGATGTTCAACTCATCCATCATCAGCGAAATGCAAATGGACACCACCATGAAATACCACCAAACACCTAACAGGATGCCAATCATCCATAAATCAAAAAATGACAAGTATTACCAATTAAGTGGAGAAATGATAACATTGATGCTCTGTCAGCAAGATTATAAACACACTGGTATAGCCACTATCAAAACACGATGGAGGATTTTCCAATATTTACAAACAAGTACCAGTTAACACAGTGATTCCATTTCTGGCAATTTATACAGAGAACATGAATTCAAAAAGATATGCCCACCCATATATCCACTGCAGCACTATTTGCAACAATAAAGATATTGGACTGTTAAAAAAGGACTATTTTTATAATGATGCTCTACCATTTAAAATAAAAGACTTCATTTGACTTGTCATGTAAGGACACAAAATTTATATCTCAACTCATCTCCTTCAAGACGTGACTCACTATATGTTTATACCAGAAATGACACAATAGCTGCAAAAATAACTTACATGTTATGGAATAAAAAAACTACATTAATTTTATACAATTCATATTTTTGAAAAGCAAATACGTAACCAAGTTTGTATTTCAATCCATTGTATTCAAATAAAAACTCCCAATGTATCAACTGAAAGATTAAAGAAAAAACAATAAATAAGGCATCGTCAACAACAACAAAAGGAGAAGCTACGGGCAGAGAACATATATTTCTAAAAGTCAATATGGCCCAGCTGGCATAGCTCAGCAGTTGAGCATTCACCTATGAACCATCACTTCCTAGGCATAACACAATAGCTGCAAGAAAAGCTGTAGACAAAGGGAGAGGAAGAGAGAGAGAGAAGCTTTTCTTTTCTAAGTTGTGTGAGTTCCATGTACATTTTCGATCTTTAGCTTTTGAGGATGTATCATTGCTGGTTTTTTTTGTTGCTGTTGTTGTTGCTATTTTGTGGGGTTTTTTGGTATGCCAAACTTACTCTTTTATAGTACCATTTTTTTATTATTTTTCATGGTTCTATTCCTGGTCAGGAAACAATCCCGGGTTGCGCGCTCAATCCCAAGGACGATGTGTGCAGGAGGCGGATGATCAATGATTCACTCTGATCACTGATGTTTCTATCTCTCTCTTCCTCTCCCTTTGTCTCTGAAATCAGTAAGTCAATTATTGTAGACAACATGTAAAGTGTGCAAACACTGACTTCCTAATTCACAAACATTAAAAGGCTTTTCTTTTCTACACCGAAGAACCCATAATTTGTTCCATGAGAGGAAGAACCTACCATAAAAAGCAGATGCCCCCTAGAAACGTTAAAATAAAAATGGAAAAATCCCTGCAGGTGGAGTAGGAATTCAAGAAGGAAGTCACCCTCACCCACAGAGGCCAGGTTGCTATAGTTCTCCAACATCACATCCATGTACAATTTCCGCTTAGCTGGGTCCAGGCATTCCCACTCCTCCGGAGAAAAATGTATGGCCACATCCCAGAAGGTCAACGGTCCCTGAAATAAAAGGCACATTTACCAAGAGGCCACTAGAAGAGTTCATAACGTGCCCAAAAAGATCAAGCCCAATAAGATCACTTTGCCCCAGTCACATTCTCTGATGTGATTTCAAACACTGACAAATGAGGATGTCACATGTCCACAAACCCATGGTACAGATTTTATTTTTCAGGAAAATAAACTTTTAAAATTAAGGCATGGACACAGGCATATGGATCTCTTGAGTGCTGCATTCGCATCGTTCAGGGTCAGTGTGTATGGTTTTCAGCTGGAAATGGCAGGCTGGGTTGGAAATGTATGGACTCCTTCTCAAGTGTAAAACAGACCACAAGGAAATGAACTTCTGTAAAAATACAGATTCTGATCCTTGTTCTGAGATGGGGCCTGTGTTTCCACATGTATAACAAGCTCACTTTTTACTTGTGATGTTAATGTTTCTGGTGCATGTGCCACTCTTCTGAATACACAGAAGACAACAGAGGAAAAAATTCACACAGAACTTTCAAGTTGTTAATGGAACTTACAGTTCTCGTGGAATAGGATACATAGGAACCACAATCCTCTTTGAAAATATACTATGAGTGCCGAAACCGGTTTGGCTCAGTGGATAGAGCGTCAGCCTGCGGACTGAAAGGTCCCAGGTTCGATTCCGGTCAAGGGCGTGTACCTGGGTTGCGGGCACATCCCCAGTAGGAGATGTGCAGGAGGCAGCTGATCAATGTTTCTCTCTCATCGATGTTTCTAACTCTCTATCTCTCTCCCTTCCTCTCTGTAAAAAATCAATAAAATATATTAAAAGAAAATATACTATGAGTAATCTTAGAACAAGATGATTCTGTCCAGGGCAGCTGGTGTTGCTCAGTGCTGAGTGCGGGCCCATGCACCAATAGGTCACTGGTTTGATATCTAGTCTGGACACACAACCAATTTGCGGGCGCAATCCCATGTGGGGTGTGAAGGAGGAAGCCTATCAATGATTTCTCCCTCATCACTGATATTGCTAGCTCTCTCTACCTCGCCTTTCCTCTTTGAAATCAATAAAAACATAGTTGAAAAAATAAAAGAAAAAATAGCTGGAATAATGTTAACAGTTTCGGCTCAGAGTCACACATTTTACAACTATGAAATCAAGATGGTTTAGTGGCCCTAGCTGGTTTGGCTTACTGGATGGAGCGTTGGCCTGCGGACTGAAGGGTCCTGGGTTCAATTCCGGTCAGGGCACATGCCCAGGTTGAGGGCTTGTTCCCTTGTGGGGGGCATACAGGAGGCAGCCGATCAATAGTTTTCTCTCATCAGTGATGTTTCTATCCCTCTCTCTCTCCCTTCCTCTCTGAAATCAATAAAAATATATTTTAAGAAAAGATGGTTAGTGATTCTGTAAATCTCATGAATCTATTTGTGTATGATGCCCTTTGTGTTTTATAAACACAATAAGGAGAGAAACATAACGATACAAAAGAAGTTAGACCTATTGTTTCACTTTTGTGGTTGTAAATCCTCACCTGGGGAGATTTTTCCCATTGACTTTTTGAAAGTGGAAGGCAGGGAGGTAGAGGCATGAAAAGGAAAGAGGGGGAGAAGGAGAGGGAGAGGGAGAGGGGAAGAGAGAGAGAGAGAAAGAGAGGTCAATGTGAAAGAGACAGATGGATTGGTTGCCTACCAAAGGTATCCAAGAAAGAAAGAGAGAGAGAGAGAGATGTGAAAGAGACGGATGGATTGGCTGCCTACCAAAGGTACCCAAGAACTACTTGCCCTAGACCAGGAATCAATCCCTCCACCACTGATCCACACCACACTGGGGGAACTAATTTTCTTTACTAGTACATTTTTCAAAATTTTAGGTATCACTAGTGGAGAGCTATATGGTAGAAATGTAATGAATTTAACATACACTAATAATACCATTCTTGTATACTTTCTAGAAAATATAAGTTGATAATGTAGGATATGTCTGTGACGTTTGTGTAGAATATAATGAAATTTTAAATAATCAAGGCCTGATTGGTTAAAGCTCCCATGATAAAGCCAATGGACTGTCCTATACAATAAAAGGCTAATATATATATAGACTGAATGGTGGAACGACCGGTCACTATGACATGCACTGACCACCAGGGGGCAGACACTCAATGCAGGAGCTGCCCCCTGGTGGCCAGTGCGC
>NW_006287228.1:26302-29388 GCF_000327345.1 Myotis davidii | reverse complement strand
GGCTCCTGGGAGACAGGGGACTGGGGGCAGTGGTGGGAGGGGCCAAGTGGGGGCACAGTGGATGGGCCAAGACTCACCTCTGTGTCCACCGCAGCCTCACAGCCCATAGTTCCTTTCAAGGTGCAAAAATTCCTGCACTGGGCCCTAGTCTATACTAATAAAAGGATAATATGCTAATTAGACAGGATCGACCAGACATCTTCCGGACATCAAAATTCCTTCCAGACAAAGCCATGGTGGCGGGAGCCGAGTCAAAAGTGGTTAGGGGCAATTAGGCTGGCAGGGGAGCAAGGACTTAGGGGCCATCAGGATGGCGGGGAAGCAAGCAGTTAGGGGCAAGATCAGGCCGGCGCGGGGGAGCAAGCAGTTAGGGGCCAGATCAGGCCGGCGTTTAAAGCAGGGTTAGTAAAATTTTCTATGTGGGGTCATATCTATACTAATAAAAGCCTTGGGGGTGATCTGGCCAGCAGGGGAGGGCAATTGGGGGGCGATCAGGCCGGCAGGCAGAGGCAGTTAGGGGCAATCAGGCAGGCAGGCATGTGAGTGGTAGGAGCTAGTGGTCCCGGATTGTGAGAGGGATTTCCGACTGCTGGTTAGGTGGACAACCCCCGATGGGTCCCCGATTGGAGAGGGTGCAGGACGGGCGGAGGGACACCACCTCCTGGTGCATGATTTTCACGCACCAGGCCTCTAGTCCTATATAATAAAAGTCTAATATGCAAATTTCCCCCTCAGGAGTTCAACTGAATAGGAGTTTGACCGACTGAGAGTTCAACTGCTCGCTATGTGGGCTGAACACCATGGGGCGGCACAGGAGGAAAGAAGGCCCCAGCTGGCAGCCGGCAGCCAAGGTAAGAAGGCCCCCCGATTAGCCCTGATGACCTGCCAGGCCAAGGGACACTATGCGTGCATGACTTTCGTGCACCGGGCCTCTAGTAGGAAATAAAAGTAATTCCTTCATTTCCCAAAGCAAACACAAACTAAGAAGAGGGACATTTTCATATGTGAAGTGATGGTCTTTGCACAACTTTCATTAAATCCCTTCTACACCCTTGTTACTGAAAAAGGGAGACTATTAACAGTACAGTGAGGGAAGCACCTGTGCCACCTGAACATCAGGTGGACTAAGACAATGGGCATCAGGTGACTGAGGCACACACTCGGAAGGTCAGGCCACCACTGCTGACATTACTGCCAAAAATACATCAATAAAGAAATAATTATGGGGGACTCTTTATCCCTCCCCAGGTGGGAGTCTGTGCTTGTTTCTCAATAAATTTCCACCTTTTGACCCTGGTTTCATTCCTTGACTCCACCGGACAAGAGCCAGGGAACCATCCTGCCCAGGGGAACACCACACATTTCCAATCCAAATTTCCCGTTTCATTAGGAAACAAGTTATAGAGATAAAGGAAGGGCCCTTGAAGCTTTGGGAGTGTGGAAGCTAATGAAGGCACATTCACCCTGGCTGGAGCTGACCTGGAGATGCAGCCCTTCCTCCCCATTCAGAGCCGCCTATTATCATGGAAAGATTCACAAAGATTTGTTACTGAAACCAGAATTTCCAGCCCTTTGAAGATTCCCCAGCCCTTTTTGCAGACCTCCAGCCTGCTTACCTGTTAACTGCACATCTGGCACTCCTTTTGGCTACTTCCCCATGTAATCCCAACCCTTGCATATCACTAAGCCCTTTGAAGACCCCTACTTCCTTTGCATAATTGTAAACTGCCCTTTTACCTACTTTTCCTTTGTACTTTTACTATATAAGCAACTGGCTTACAGTGGGATGCGGAGCAGAGTTCTGTGGCTGATCTGCTGCTCTCCCATACTGACAGCATTACTGGAATAAACGCTCATATACGATTCAAAAACAGAGAAGAAAAAATTATGGTAAAACGATCACAAATAAAGATTAATTTTTGCAAGTGTCAATCCACATGTAACTCTCATGTTTTATAAGCTAATAGTACATTTAAATACCAAGTCTTTTGTACTAATCGAGTGAGCAAGTCTCTTCCATTTACTCTTCCTTTCAGAACTCTTTGAGCTTTTCTGAGCAGTAAAATGTGCATCTTCTTACCCATGATCTAGAACTGACACTGCAGCCACTGGAATCTAAAACCTGCACTTGCCTTCTTCACTGATACCCCAGCCTGTGACCCCATCCAAATAGGGATGTTAGACATGGCTGCCTTCCCGGGTGGATCTGTCACAAAACAGATATTCTGAGTAGTTGAAAGTCATTAATTAAAGGTGGGAATGATTCCTGACCTGGGGAGGCTGCATAAAATGAATGCAGAGAAGGCTCTGAGGCAAAGGAGGGAATTATAGCCCGGCCAGTGTGGCTGAAAGGTAGAGGGCTGACCTCGAAACCAGGAGGACAGGGATCCATTCCTGGTCAGGGCACACTCCAGATTTCAGACTCAATCCCCAGTGGGGAGGGGGGGGGTGGTGCAGGAGGCAGCTAATCAATGATTCTCTCTCCTTGTTGATGTCTCCATCTTTCTCTCCCTTTCCTTTCCATTCTGAAACCAATAAAAATATATTTTGAAGAGAGGGGGGAAAAAAGAAAATACAAAAGAAAAGAGAAATATAGAAACTGCTGACATTGATTATGATGAAAAAAGTAATGAAATAAGGAATGAAAAACAACCTGCAAAGGCAAGAACATCAGTAGTAGAGAAATAAATCACCAGATGTCAGAGGAAAAGGAAACACAGCCTGTGACACAGGACACACCTAATACCTGAGAAGCAGCCATTTGGTCTTGGTCCTGGTCCTGATGGGGGTCTGGATGGTTTTCTCAGGTGACAATATGTTGAGGAGTCACAGAATGTGTCTTCAAAGAAATGATTAGCACAGCGTGTTAATCAACTCACCTCACACTCACAGTCAGAAGGACCTGGAAATGAGAAAAAAGACACCCCTCCTGTCCTTGGTCACAGGAGAGAGTCAGGAAGAATGAGCTCCTACATGGAGACCATAACATCAGTAGTAGAGAAATAAATCACCAGATGTTAGAGAAAAAGCAAACATAGTCTGTGACACAGGACACATCTAATACCTGAGAAGCAGCCATTTGGTCC
>NW_006287228.1:24095-26230 GCF_000327345.1 Myotis davidii | reverse complement strand
GAGTCACAGAATGTGTCTTCAAAGAAATGATTAGCACAGCGTGTTAATCAACTCACCTCACACTCACAGTCAGAAGGACCTGGAAATGAGAAAAAAGACACCCCTCCTGTCCTTGGTCACAGGAGAGAGTCAGGAAGAATGAGCTCCTACATGGAGACCATACTGTGAGTTTTTGAGTGTGTATTCATGTGTCTCTTCTCCCAAAGACTTCCATGAAATCCTACGAAAATGAGGTGAGCTACTGTCCTGATGCCCCAAAGCAAAGAGAGCACCCCCTTACTCCCCTGAACAAAGCCTGCTCCCCACGCCCACAAAGGCATCCTGCAATCCTCTTGCTATCTCTGTCCTCACCTTCCAATAACCTGGAGACTCTCACTAACCAATGATGCCCCACCCAGAGCAGCTGTTCAACTCTATGGAAGAAAGCACACCTGAGGGTATTTCTTAAAGCTCCTCAGGGAATCTGAGAAAACCCAGAGGATTTATCTCAAGATGTTTAAAAAAATAAAGTAACAGACATAGAAAAAATAAATCCATGGAATAAATGCACACTTGTGAACACGTGCGCGCGCGCGCATACACTCACACACACACACACAAAACACCACAGTAACAAAGGTAAGGCTTCTAATATTCCTTAAAGAAAGCATCAGGTAGTGATAGAAGTTGGTCACCTCCTCGTTTCTAACCCAGGAAATGACAAGGGACCCATGACCAACAGACAAATTTCTACCCTCTGAGTGAATAAGGTTTGAAATTGGAAGCAAATTATTATAAAATTCCCAAGCCTTATAAACTGGAGATATATAAGTCTCGTTCAAATCAGTATAACAAAAACAACCCAGCTATTAAATTCAATAAATATAAACTTAGAAAAAGAAAAGAAAAACATAGAGACAACCAAGATGGCGGCATAGGTAAACACCTGAACTTGCTGCCACGCACAACCACATTACAACTACAACTAAAAGACAAAACGACTATCATCCAGAACCATGGGAAGGCTGGCTGAGTGGAAATTCTACAACTAGAAGGAAACAGAAAAGCGCACTGAGTCCAGTAGGAGGTGCAGAGGTGTGGAAGTGTGGAGGTACAGAGGCATGCGCAAAAGGGGCTGGCAGCTGGGTACGCTGGTGTCTTTTTCAATCGGGAGGGAGATACAAGCTCCCAGCTGCTCTGAACTCCAGGTCCGTGAGAGAATCTGGGGTCCCAGACTCATATGGAGAGAAACTGGACTGTCTAGTATTGAGCCAGAACGTGAGGGCGGCTTTCTCTCAGAGGTGCTTGCTGGGATCATTGTTCCTGCACAGAGCCATGGGACAAAGAGACCCAGGGACCACTCCAGAGCAGACCTGACTGGCAGCCATTGTGATTTGCTCTGCCCCGTGATTCCCTGAGACCACACACCACCCAATTTGCAACCCCACCCAAGCTGTGTGCAGAGGCTTTTGCATAGGAATGGCCTGGCCTTTCTCTGCCTAAAAACCTGTCAAACTGCAGCTGGGTCAGGGAACCCCAGACCTTCCAAAAGAAGGCCTAAAACTCGTCAGCAGACTGCACTGCTTCACAGCTGCGCCTTATTTGGGCACCTCCAAAACCCAAACAAAGAAGAGGAATCTGCAGATCTCTCTATAGCTCCTGCTTGGTGGCCTAAGGCAGTGGCTGACTTTGCACCTCCTTGGAGATCCAAGAGCCATTATACCCAGTGGTAAGAGTGAGACCATCTAGATAACAACTCCTCAGATCCATAAGAGACACACTCAGGGTTCAGACTCAGTGAGCCCCAATGAAGCAAGTCCTGCCCCATAAGGGGGTCTCCAGCACAGCACTTCTCCCATTGAAGGCACAGCTGGTCCTCACAGCCACTTGGCCTGGAGGTCAATTCTTCCCAGTGAGACCAACAACAATCAAGGATTAACTACAACAAGACTGTGCATACAACCTACAAAAGGGTGCACCAAGAGTGTCCACCTCAGGTGATTGGGAGGCTGAGGCCACTGTGCCCTACAGGACACCTACTACACAAAGCCACTCTACCAATTCCAGGAGACAGAGCAGTTTTAACTAATACATAGAAACAAACACAGGGAAGCAGCCAAAATAAAGAGACAAAAAATAATGTCACAAATGAAAGA
>NW_006287228.1:22818-23597 GCF_000327345.1 Myotis davidii | reverse complement strand
ACATCATGATGAAAATGCCAAGGGCAAAAGACAAAGAGAGAATCTTAAAAGCAGCAAGAGAAAAACAAGTTAGTTATCTACAAGGAATACCCATACGACTGTCAGTTGATTTCTCAACATGAAACTATGCAGGCCAGAAGGGAGTGGCAAGAAATATTCAAATGATGAAAAGCAAGGACCTACAAGCAAGATTAATCTACCCAGCAAAGCTATCATTCAGAATTGAAAGTCAGATAAAGAGCTTCACAGATAAGGAAAAGCTAAAGAAGTTCATCACCAGCCAAACCAGCATTATATGAAATGCTGAAGGGTATTCTTTAAGAAGAGGAAGAACAAAATGGTAAAGATAAAAATTATGAACAAGAAAGTGACAACAAATACATATCTATCAACAAGTGATCTAAAATTCAAGTGAATAAAAAATCTGACGAACAGAATAAACTAGTGAATAGAATAGAATCAGAGGCATAGAAAGGGAGTGGACTGACAATTCTCAGGAGGAAGGGAGCATGCAGGGACGGGAAAAAACCTAGGCAGCAAGACTCAGTGGTTGAGCTTGGACCTGTGAACCAGAAGGTCATGGTTAGATTCCCAGTCAGGGTGTATGGCCAGGTTGAAGGTTTAGTCCCCTTCAACTGAATAAGTAGGAAGGGTGAATAGGAGGAAGCTGATTAATGATTGTGTTTCTATCTCTCTCCCTCTCCCTGCCTACCAGAAATCAATAGAAATACACACACACACACACACACACACACACACACACACAGCCACAGATATAT
>NW_006287228.1:15471-21678 GCF_000327345.1 Myotis davidii | reverse complement strand
GCACGCACCTCCTCCCACAGGGACAGCCCTTCCTGGGGGAGTTTCCCACGTCATTGTCAGGGTTTTGGCTGGTGACGCGGCTGCGAAAGGATTCACAAGGGAGAGAAGAGACGGGAGCAGAGGGAGGGCGTTTATTTTACCTCTTTAAAGGGAGGAAAGGGCCCGGTGCCCTCTGATGGCACAAGGCACCCCACATAGAGGGGCTGTTCCTTTATTAGGGTGCTAGCGAGTAAATGGCAGCTGTGGCAAAAGCATAAAGAGGGAGGAGGAACCTGGAATTCACACAGAAGTTTCCCAGCTCCCAGAGGCTGTGCTTAGAGCTACTGGCTGGTCTGCCCTTCAGCTGCAGGTGTCCCAGGGAGGGGTCTTTCCCAGGATCTTCACAAGACGGGAGCACATTCTTACAGTGAAGTTACAGGGAACTGAAAAGGCGGGCAGATTGGGTTTGAAACCAGAAACTTTCTGCCTGCGATTTGCCTGGATCCTTAAACCCTCAGTGAGGAGGTGGGCGGGGAAGGGCAGCCTGGTCTCTCAGCCCCTCCCTGTCTCCCCAACTGAAGGGGGAGGCACGTTGAGTTAGGGAAGCAGGTGGATAGGGGTGTCAGAGACAGACCCAGGTATCCATTCATGGTTAGGCACCCGATGAAATAAGATTCCACCCAATAGTTTGGGAAACACATTTTAATTTTTTTTCAAGGGATAAACTTTTTTAGTTGGAAGTTGTGGTCTTTGAAATCGTTCTGTTCTAGGAATGCATTTTAAATGAATATTTTTACTTAAGTAGTCCCTATAATCTAGTTAATGGGACATTGATATTAATGTAGAATGTACGCTGTTACTTTTCTTTTTCTTTTTTTCATTATAAAATAGGTATGATTATATTATCCCCAAACGATGATGAGATCAAGCCTTCAACATTAACCTGACGCTGTTCAATTCCCAACGCTCCTGCCAGCTTCCATTTCCACCGCGAGCTGTTGCAAGTGGATGAAAACGGTTCCAACTGCGGGAAACGGCTGCAACTGCGTGAAACGGTGACAACCGTTGACTTCATCGGAGCAAAAATACCAACCACCCAGCTGACTATTCTCAGCTGCAGCCCCTCGCGAGTGCAGGCGTCACATCGGAGGCACCTGACTGGGAGCGGGTCACAAAACTGCGCGGTGACGCGACAAGGCGCAGAACCGCCCGCGCCGGGGCGTTCCCACAGGATTTCCCGGGTTCTAACTCTCCAACTCGGGCTCACGGTGTGTCACATCCCCCGGGGAGAACGTGAGGGACAAAGCGAGCAGGAAAGGTCAAAAGCTCTCAAACCTCGAGGTAGAGATCGCAAAGCGGGCCGCCGGGCATGGTGCCCACACCACATGCCGCCGGCTGACACACTGACGGCAGCCTAACGCCCGTTGACTCCTCCCTCCGAACCCAGACTCTCTCCTGTAACTTTTCCTAATATTTGGTAAACAAGACAATTTTAAAATCAACAATATGTAAAAGTTATAAAAATGATAACTATTATCAGTATTTAGTCCCATCAGTATTTTAAAATTTTTATTTCCCAGTATTTTCATGAATATAGGTATTCATTTAGGTGTTAGAGAAGTCTTTATTTAAAGGTATGACCTGTTTAGAAACCTGTAATTTAGAATAGTCAGGCTAGAGGATTATGTTTAACCTATGTAAGTATTTAATTGCTTTAGGCCAATAAAATATCACCCGTTAGTATTGCCATCCGAAGCCAGAAAACACACCCCATATAAATACCGTCATAGCAGCGGACTTTAGCTTCCCATAGATACCAGTGGATACATTTGGCAGACAAAAGAGTCAATACGGAAAAAGTAGTCTTAAATGAGTGATGAGACAAGACGGGTTGGATATGTTTATAGCAGAGATTATCAACCGGAGTGTCACACAGGCAAACCGGTGCGCTGCAAACTTTTTTAGATCAAGCAACACCTGGCTGTTTACTCAATAGCATGGACTACATTATTCATTGATTGTCGAATAAAATGTGACAAAGGCCAGCACAGTAATAGCTGTGTGGTGTACATGAATCAAAATCAGACTTTTTTTTTGGAAGATTGGCAAATATATAATCTCAGAATTTCAGTAATTACTCCATGTGTGCCATGAGATAAAAAATGTTGAAACCTCTGGTTTTAGAGCTTTTTATCCCAAATCAGAAGAAAATGCAATCTGGACAAAATGTAAACAGAAGGTCCTCTAAACCTAGAAACAATGTCTGCTTCATCTTCTTTCGTAATGACCATTGAGAGAGAAAAAACATCTTATATATATTTCCCATCGATACACCTCCTCAATATTCCTCACTACAATACCAGAAAATGGAACTATTGTCTAGATGGAATTATGTTCTTTGAATGATGAGGGTTTCATAGTATGTCCTTGTACAGAACAAATTCATAAAGCCCCTGGTCCAGATGAGCCAGTCCACAAAATATCAGCACATACATATACATACGAATGCTCCATGGGTATGTCAGAAAGTAAAGTATTAGAATATTGACCATCTTGTTTCTGTAATGATTTTGTCAGTCCTTTTTGGTGGCACATGCATAGGAACTGATGTTTACCACCTTGTACAAATTCAGCACAAGACAATGGAGAGTAAATGTGGAGCTTTCATTTCATTTTTTAATTTTTAAATATATTTTATTGATTTTTTAAAATTGATTTTTACAGAGAGAAAGGGAGAAGGATAGAGAGTTAGAAACACCTATCAGCTGCCTCCTGCACACTCCCCACTGGGGATGTGCCTGCAGCCAAGGTACATGCCCTTGACCGGAATCGAACCTGGGACCCTCGAGTCCGCAGGCAGACGCTCTATCCACTGAGCCAAACCAGTTAGGGCTGGAGCTTTCATTTTAATGTCTGCTATCCTGCTATCCATAGAACTTACAGTGACAGCTTGGAAAACACTCCAGGGACAGCTCAGGCCTATGAACATGCCTGCGGTCATTCTGTGAATATACAAAATAACTTCTGATGCAAAATATTAAAAAAATTTTAACTGCAAATCTGCCATGGTCTGTGGGGTTTCTCTAGAAAAAAATGACCAACATCCAGTTACATTCAAGTCACTGAGAATATAATCTGTCTAATACGGGCTGAGTCCATCCTAAGAAAGAAGTTAATGAGGTAACACTGTGAAATTCTTAAGCATACAAATAAAAATCAAAAAAGATCATTCCAGTTATAAAGGACACAGAAGCCAATTTGTAATTGCCAATAAATATTCATATTCAAAACTATAGGATCCAGCATGAAAACAAGAATAGTGGTCTACCTACTTCATGAATATAAAGCAAAATTTTGCCAAATTCTGATGTCAGTGATTGTATTAGTAAAATTCCAAACTACCGAACAGAAGCTACAGGGGCCAGAAGGGCTGATGTGGGAGAGGAAGAGGTTTAGATGCCATTGTTATAGCACAGCAGAAAAGAGTATCAGCTGAGCAGAAAAATGAGGGGAAAAATTAACAGAGAAGAATATGAAATAGGAAATGAAAACAACAAACTTATTTTTTTGAGTTCAGTTAAGTAGTGCACCTCAGAAACAGGTGCCCTCCCTCCAATGTAAAGTTTATGGCAATTATGCATCCCGGGTAAGAAACATCTCCTGCCTCGTTCTAGAACCACACTGGTTTTGGATTTGAGAGAAGGGAGAGGGAGAGGAAGAGGGAGAGGGAGAGAAACAGCAATGATCATGCAGAATTATCGATCAGCTGCGTTTGAGTGAACTCTACTGGGTATCTAGGCCACAAACAGGGCATGAGCTTTGATCAGAAAATGAATGCTGACTTCCGGGTTCATGGGTCCACGCTCTACCAATGAGCAACACAGTGTAGGCATCCCCACTGCTTATCCAGGTCACACACAGTACATTTACAGGTGTTCTCTCCAGTATGAATACTCTTATGTTCAGCAAGACAACAAGGATAATTAAAGGTTGTGCCTCATTCTACATATTTGTAAGGCTTTCCTTCAAAATGACTTCTCTGAGGTTAAATAAGACTTCATTGACAAGGATTAATCTCACAGATCACATTTGCAAGGTTTCTCTGTTCTGATGTACAGAACAGAATAAATACTGACTAAAGGTTTCCTCACATTCTTTTCATTTTTCAAAATATATTTTTATTGATTCAGAGGGGAAAAGAGAGGGAGCGATAGAAACATCAACGATCAGAGGGAATCATGGATCAGCTAGCTCCTGCATACCCTCCAATGAAGATTGAGTCTCCAACCAGAGCTTATGCCAGTCAGGGAATTGCACTGACATTGTGGTTCATACATCAAAGGTAAACCACCCAGGAATGCTAGCCAGTACTTTCTCACATTTTCTGCAGTGTAAAGATTTCCTCCACTATACACATCTCTGTTATTCACTACATTTTGAGATGTAGGTACAGGCTCTTGAAAGCTCTACATTTGCAAGTTCTCTCTTCAGTATGAAGTGCCTTATGTATAGAAATAAAAGTGTGCATTTTAATGGGTTTTCTACATTTTTCACATTCAGAAGGCTTCTTCCCATTTAGAATTCTGTAAGCTCAGTAAGTACTACCTGCTGGTAAAGGATTTATGACGCTCCTCACATCTTTAATACTTCTCTCCACTATGGACTCTCTGATGTGCTGAGGTTTGAGGTGTTGCCAAAGGATTTGCCACATTTTCTGCACATATAAGGCTTCTCTCAAGAATGAACTCTGTGATGGTAAATAAGGGCTGAGGAATGCCTGTAGGCTTTGCCACATTCTCTTCCTTTATAAGGCTTCTCTCTAGCGTAAATTCTCTGATGCTTAGTAAAGTGTGAGGACTGGCAAAAGGCGTGGCCACAGTCTGTTTAGTAAGGTGTGAGGACTGGCTAAAGGCTTTGCCACATTGTTGGCATTTGTAAGGCTTCTCACCAGTATGAACTCTTCAATGGCGTGTAAATTTAGAGGACTCACTGAAGGCTTTGCCACATTCATTACACATATAAGGCTTCTCACCACTATGAACTTTTTGATGGCGTGTTAAGGTAGAGGAGACCCTGAAGGCTTTGCCACATTCCTTACACACATAAGGTTTCTCTCCACTATGAACACTATGATGACGATGAAGGGATGAGGAATAGACATAGGCTTTGCCACATTCATTTCATTTATAAGGCTTCTCTCTAGTATGAAATCCCTGATGCTTAGACAAGCTTGAGGAATGCCTAAACACTTTGCCACATTCATTACAGTTATAAGACTTCTCCCCGGTATGAAATCTCTGATGGTAATTAAGAGATTTTGCGGTACTGTATCCTTTGCCACATTCTCTACATTTATAAGGCTTCTCCCCAGTATGAACACTGTGATGACAATTAAGAGACTGTGCTGAACTAAATCCTTTTTTTAAAAAAAATATATTTTATTGATTTTTTACAGAGAGGAAGGGAGAGGGATAGTCAGAAACATCAATGAGAAACATCAATCAGCCACCTCTTGCACATCTCCTACTGGGGATGTGCCCACAACCCAGGTACATGCCCTTGACTGGAATCGAACCTGGGACCTTTCAGTCTGCAGGCCGACGCTCTATCCACTAAGCCAAATCGGTTTCGGCCTGAACTAAATCCTTTGCCACATTCTCTACATTTATACAGCTTCTCTCCACTATGAACGCTCTGATGCAAAGTAAGTGTTCAGGACTGTCTAAACGCTTTGCCACATTCTGTAGTTGATCGTCCATCTATGAACTGGAAAGTCACAGTTCGATACCTAGTCAGGGTACAATACCAAGCTGCAGGCTCGATCCCAAGTACGGGGTGTGCAGGAGGCAGCCGATCAATGATTGTCTCTGATCATTGATGTTTCTATCTCCCTCGCCCTCTCCCTCTCTGTCTGACATAAATAAATCCTTTATAATAAAAGTGGGATATGCAAATAGCTCAAAGGGCAAAACAACCAACCAACCAAAGTGTAATATGCTAATGACATGCTAAGGCTGCTCAACTGCTCGCTATGACATGCACTGACCACCAGGAGGCAGTCAACAAGTCACTATGAAGTGCACTGACCACCAGGGGGCAGATGCTCCGACCGGTAGGTTAGCTTACTGCAGGGGTCAGGTCAAATGGAACTGAGTGAGATGGGCTGGACATGCCCTGGAGCCCTCCCGCAGTCATTCCCCGGCCCGATTGCAGCAGTGGGGTCCCTCA
>NW_006287228.1:13518-15237 GCF_000327345.1 Myotis davidii | reverse complement strand
CTCTCCCAATAGGGACTGATTTGGCCTGAGCCCACAGCTGTCACAGTGGGGCTGGGATGATCAGGAGGGGCAGGTATGAGCTGCAGGCTCTGTTGGACTGTGGGTTTCGGCCTGATCTGTGCAGGCCCACCCAGAGGGAACCCACCTGTGCATGAACTTGTGCACTGTGCCTCTAGAACAATGATGGCGAACCTATGACATGCGTGTCAGAGGTGACAGGCAAACTCATTTATTTGGTTTATTTTTCTTTGTTAAATGGCATTTAAATATATAAAATATATATCAAAAATATAAATCTTTCTTTTACTATGGTGGCAAATATCAAAAAATTTCTATATGTAACATGGCACCAGAGTTAAGTCAGGTTTTTTCAAAATGCTGACACGCGGAGCTCAAAAGATTTGCCATCACGGCTCTAGTATATATCTTAATAATAAAAGGCTATTATGTAAATGGTCGTCAATCCCTTATGCCATAACAACCAATATGCAGGAGGTGCTATAGCTCCGCTCAAGCCTTCGCCCCACCTGGACGGCCCGGGGCGCAGGCAGCATCTGCAGAGAATCACAGTGTGCTGGCAGTGTCCCTGGTGCATCGCAGGGCACTGGCAGCATCCACGGAGCGTGAGAGGTGTTGCAGGGTGGGGCACCAGCAGCTTCCCCAGAGCGTATGAAGCGTCGTGAGGTGGGGCCTCTAGTATATTAAAAAGTCAACATGTACAGTACAATTGTTGAAAACACACAAAGAAGACTACAAAGTCAACATGGACAAAACAACCAATATACAAAGGGCCAAAAACCTTAGCCACTCGCCTGCCTGCCTGCCTACCTGATTGCCGCCTAACAGCGCTCCCCTGCTTGCCTAGTTGTCCACAACTAGCCTCCCCTGCCAGCCATCTTTGACCACATGGGGGCAGCCATCTTGTGTGAGGGCTGAGGATCAATTTGCATATTACCATTTTATTATATAGGATATATAGGATATAGATAGGTGTTAGCAAAAAACATGAGTAGTAGTCTACCTACTTCATGAATATAGAGCTAAATATGTGCCAAATTCTGACATCACTCATTACATTAGTAAAGTTGCAAACTACTGAGTTACGTGGGAATGAGGGGCTGATGTGGGACAGGAATAGCTTTACATGCTTTGACTTTATCACTGCAAAATAAACGGCAGCCTAGAAGATAAAGTGAAAAAGACATAAATGAACGTAAAATGTGACATGAAAGAAATAGAATTAATTTTTTTGAGATCAGTTAGCAGCGCAGCCTGGGAAAGATGTCCTTTCTCCACATGCAACGTTCATGCCAATTCTGCATCCTGGCTACATTATTAGTACTACATCACTGGTACAACCACATCACTGGTACTGTAATATATGTTAGTTATGGAAAACCTATTAGACAAACAGCACAGTCCTGAGTGTACTTCCCTTCACCTCAACATCACAACCACAAATTGAAATTCCCTCATAAAGTTTTCATCCCAACAGGATGGCACAGAGAGGGAATTAACTTTGATAATATTATTTAGAAACATCAGAACTATTTTAAAAGATTCAATCAATAATATAATTTCCTAATAATTCAAAAAATGTATGCCTTACAATGTATCATAATAAAGTGTACATAAGTGAAGTCCACATAATATACAACAGCTCACAGATCTTTTTTAAAAAATATTTTTATTGATTTCAAAGAGGAAAGGAGATAAAAA
>NW_006287228.1:9382-11310 GCF_000327345.1 Myotis davidii | reverse complement strand
AGGAAGTTTTGAGGCCTGTCTAAAGACTTTGCCACGTTCTCTACATTTGTAAGGTTTCTTCCCAGTGTGAATTCTCTGATGAATTCTAAGTGTTGAGGAACACCTAAAGGCTTTGTCACATTCTATACATTTATAAGGCTTCTCTCCAGTATGAATTGTTTGATGTTGTTTAAGTTTTGTGGACTCAATGAATGCTTTGCCACATTCTGTGCATTTGTAAGGCTTCTCTCCAGTATGAATACGCTGATGACGATTAAGGTTGGAGGACTTACTAAAGGCTTTGCCACATTCTCTACATTTGTAAGGTTTCTCTCCAGTATGAACTTTCTGATGTCGATTCATGTTTGAGGCTTGGCGGAATGCTTTACCACATTCTCTACATTTATAAGGTTTCTCTCCAGTGTGCATTCTCTGATGAAGAATAAGGGTGGAGGGTAGGCTAAAGGCTTTGCCACATTCTGAACAGTTATACGTCTTTTCATCCCTATTATTTCTATGATGTTGAGTATTTCTTGAGGACTGACTAAAGCCTTTTCCATTTTCCCTGAGTTTGTAAAATTTTGCATTGGCATGAATTCTTCCCTTATGTACAATAAGAGATGAATAACATTTAAAGTCTTTGCCACATGTTTTACATTTGTAAGGCTTCTCTCCAATATGAGTTCTCTGATTTAGAGTACAACCTGAAGGCCAATTAGATGTGTTACCAGAATCTTTACATATATACGGTTTTTCTCCACTATAGATTTTTTCCTGTCCATTTATATTGTATATTTGACTGGAGATGCTACCACAAGGATTCCATTTGTAAGTCTCCTCCCCAGGATGAATATTATCTTGTCCACTGTAATTTGAAGACTGCTGAAAAGAGTGGACACAACTTCCTTGGTGTGTGTTTTCCACAATAGAAATAACCTGACGTATATTGTGAAAGGACATTTGGTCAAGGACATTTCCACTTTTACGATGGTCTTCTGTAAGTTCACTTGTCCGATGATTAAGATATGACTCTTGCTTAGATTTGTTCCAATGTTCAATCCACTGATAACTGCTATCTCCATTTTTTGTACTCTGGTGATAATGGGAGACAGAAAGACCTTTAGTGAGTTATAATCACATTAAACATATACACTAGATCCATAAGAACCATTTGGTGATACTCATTACAGCAATCCTAATACATTAAAACTGGAGGCCTGCTGTATAAAAATCTTGCACTCGGGGGTGTATCCTTCAGCCCAGCCTGCACCCTCTTGCAGTCCGGGAGCCCTCGGGAGATGTCCTAATGTCGATGTAGGCCCGCTCCTCCTGGGGAGTGGGCCTAAGCCAACAGCTGGACATCCTTAGTGCAACCACAGAGGTGGGAGAAGCTCCTGCCACCGCCACTGCACTCACCAGCTGTGAGCCCAGCTTCTGGCTGAGTGATGCTACACCTGTGGGAGTGCACTGACCACCAGGGGGCAGCTCTAATGTTTTGCAGGATCGGGCTGAAATCAACTCTCTGAAATCCCTTGACAGGTGCCGGATTGTGAGATGATGCAGGCCAAACAGAGGGACCCCAAAGGTGCACGATTGGGGGCGGGGAGAGATTCCACAGTTTGGCCAGTCAGAGAAGGACTGTGGGAAGGTGCCAGGGCCTGTCCGGCCCATCTTGCTCACTCCTGACCAACTAGACCGCAGCAGCAAGCTAACCTACCAGATGGAGCATCTGCCCCCTGGTGATTAGTGCATATCGTAGCTAGCAATTGAGTGTCCTTAATCTATCGTTAGCATATTATGCTTTGATTGGTTGAACAGATGACCGGACCACCAAACACTTACTATATTAGGCTTTTATTATATAGGATGATAGACAAAATACAAATACAACACCTTAATTATTAGAGAAAGAAGAATGAATCCTGTTTCAAAGACTGTCAAATGACCTT
>NW_006287228.1:2419-7939 GCF_000327345.1 Myotis davidii | reverse complement strand
CTTCCAAGCTCATTCTATGAAGACAGTATCACTCTAATACCAAAACCAGGTAAAGACAACACAATGAAAGAGAATTACAGGCCAATATCCCTCAAGAACATAGATGCCAAAATCCTCAACAAAATCTTAGCAAATCAGATCCAGCAGTACATCAGAAAGATCATAAACCATGACCAAGTAGGATTTATCCCAGGGATGCAAAGATGGTACAATATCCGAAAATCAATAAACGTGACACATCACATTAACAAATTGAAAGAAAAAAAAATAATGTAAAAAAAGGAATGGAACTACATATATTAAAGCCGAAAAGGAGAAAAAAGACAACTATGTAATATCACTGAAATATTATAGAACCAAAGTGAAAATACAATGAGAAAGTATTTTACAAACTCCACCACGAAAGGAACAACTGAAAAACAGAATACACGAATTAAAAAATACAGTAGAATCATTAATGAAAGACATCTTCAACATCAAAGAATTTGTCTGGGAGAGAGGCACCAGATGGCGGAATAAGTAAACACCTGTAATCTGCTGCATCCCACAGCCACATCAAAATTACAAATAATATCCAGAACAATTATCATCCAGAATGGCCAGAAAGCTGGCTGAGTAGAGAGGTAAAGAAGAAAGTGCATTGAGACTGGTAGGAGGTGCAGAGGTGTGGAAAGGGCTGGTACCTGGGTGTGTCGCTTTTTTAATTTAGAGGGAGATACAAGCTTCCACTTGCTCTGAGCTCTAGTGCCTTGTGAGAGTCAGGGGGACAAAGATATATAACAAAAAAAACTGGACTATCTGGCATTGGGACAGGAACACAGTGGAAAGTTTCTTCCAAACCGAGGTGCTTGCACCGGTCATGGTTCCTTTGCTGGGATCTCCCGGGTACAGCGCTGATTGGCAGCCATTGCTGTTTGCTCTGCCCTGAAGATTCACTGAGACTCCACCCTTCCCAATTTAATACCACACCCAAGTTGTGGGCAGTGGCTTCTGCATATGAAAGGCCTGTCTATTCTCAGCCTAAAACCTGTCAAGCAATCTTCAGCTAGGTAAGGGACCTTCAAAGTTATCAAAAAAAAAAAAAAAGGCCCCACAACTGGCAACAACGGCAGCATGCCTTGCGTCACAGCTGGACCTCATCTGTGTACTTCCAAACCCAATACAAAGAGAAGGAATCTGCAGATCTCTCTGCAGCTCCTCTTGGGTGCCCCAAGCAATGGCTCACTTTGCATCTCCTTAGAGATCCAAGAGCCAGTGTATCCAGTGCTCAGTGTGAGACCATACCAGATTACAACTCTTCACATCCATAAGTGATACACTCAAGGGGCATACTCAGTAAGCACCAAAGCACCAATGAAGTCCTGCCCCATAAGGGTGTCTCCTGCACAGTATTTCACCCACTGTAGTCAAAGCTGGAAAGCACTGACTATTGGCCTGGTGGTCAATTCCCCCCAGTGATGCCAACAACAATCAAGGCTCAACTACAACAACACTGTGCACACAGCAATAAAGGGGTGCAACAAGAGTGTCTACCTCAGGTGATTGGGGACGCTGAGTCACTGGGCCCAACAGGATACCTACTACACAAGGCCACGCTATCAACTCAAGGAGAGTGAGCAGCTACGTAGTACATACATACAAACAGGGAAGCAGCCAAAATGCGGAGACAAAGAAACATGTCAGAAATGAAAGGAATGGAAGTAAGCAAACTACTCTATAGAGTTCAAAACCACAGTTATAAGGTTACTCAAGAATCTTCTAGAAACCTCCAAAGAACTTACAGAGACCTTCAAGGATCTCAATGAAAATGCCAAAAAATGGAAAAGGACCAGTCAGAAATTAAGCATACACTGACTGAAATAAAGAATAATAGGCCGGAGCTCCAGTGGCGCAATTGGTTAGCGCGCGGTACTTATAAGAATAATATACAGGGCCGATACCGATTTGGCTCAGTGGATAGAGCATCAGCCTGCGGACTGAAGGGTCCCAGGTTCGATTCCGGTCAGGGGTATGTACCTGGGTTGCAGGCACATCTCCCGTGGGAGATGTGCAGGAGGCAGCTGATCGATGTTTCTCTCTCATTGATGTTTCTGAGTATCTCTCTCCTTTCCTCTCTGTAAAAAAATCAATAAAATATATTTTAAAAAAAAGAATAATATACAGGGATTCAACAGTACACTAGAGGATATCGAGAATCAAGTCAAAGATTTGAAATAAAAGGAAGCAAAACACAGCCAATATGAAGATAGTGTACAAACATCCGAATTATGGGGTGACAGAAGAAGAGAGAGAGCGCAAGATATAGAAAAGCTATTTGAAGAAATAATGACAGAAAACTTCCCCTACCTGGTGAAAGATATAGACTTATAAGTCCAGGAAGAGCAGAGAACCCCAAACAAAAGGAATCCAAAGAGGACCACACCAAGACACATCGTAAGTAAAATGCCAAGGGTAAAAGACAAAGAGAGAATCTTAAAAGCAGCAAGAAGAAAACAGTTAGTAACCTACAAGGGTGCACCCGTATGCCTGTCAGCTGATTTTTAGCAGAAACTATGCAGGCCTGAAGGGAATAGCAAGAAATATTCAAAGCGATGAATAGCGAGAACATATAACCCAGATTACTCTACCCAGAAAAGCTATCATTTAGAATTGAAGGTCAGAGAAAGAGCTTCACAGACAAGAAAAACCTAAAGGAGTGCATCACCACCACACCAGTATTATATGAAATACTGAATGGTATTCTTTAAGAAGAGGAAGGAGAAATAAAAGGTGAAGATAAAAAATTATGAAAAAAGTAAATACATAACTATCAACAAGTGAATCTAAAAGTCAAATGAACAAAAAATTTGATAAACAGAATAAATTGGTGAATGTACTAGAATCAGGGGCAAGGAAATGGAAGAGACTGACGATTCACAGAGGGGATGGGAGCTTATACATATATATAAACCTAATGTGCATTTACAACTTCCCATGCATGAGGTAAAACAATCTTCTACAGAATGCTTTTACCACAAAAGAAATAAAAGATACTCTCACATATACGAATAGGGTTGACATACCGAGATGTCTACGAGCAAAATAAGTGAAGTTGGACTGTTATTAGACACCATATACAAATATTAAACCAAAATGGATAAAAGATAGAAACATAAAGCTAATAACAACTCAATCTATTAAAAGAAAAGTTATAGAAAAGTTTTTGTTTTATTTTTAATATATTTTCATTGATGTCAAAGAGGAAGAACAGAGAGAGAGAGAGAAACATTGAGATTCATTGGTTGTCTGCCTCCTGCATGGCCCCTTCTGGGGATGGGAGCCTGCAACCTGCTCACGTGCCCTTGATCAGAATCGAACCCAGGAACATTCAGTCCGCAGGTCAACAGTCTATCCACTGAGCAAATCTGTCTAGTCATATAGAAAAGTATTTATGACATTTGATTTTTTTATTTTAACACCAAACGGAAAGGTAAACAAAACGAAATAGTCAAAAGGCATTATACCCTGTATAAAAGTATTATTCACATTAAAGCAAATGGTCAGTGTGTTAAAAATACAAGCTGTGAAATGGAAAAAAAATCCCCAAAGCATATTATCAGATAAGTAGTTAATATCCAGAATATATAAACACCTTTTAAAAATCAACATGAAAAAAAAAGTAACACAACTTTAAAAATGTCCAAAGCTATAGGGTTAACTAATCTGTAAGATAGAAGACAAGAACACACAATAGGTAAAGACCAATTCTTCAGTTGTTCAAGTAGTTAAACAAAAATGAAACAGACACATGCAAAAATTCTAAAACTAGACCCTGTTCAAAGAACAGGAACCAAACTGAACTCAGCAAGGATTAACAACAAACATATGAGACCTGAAACCATGAAAACACTGAAAGAAAGCATACTCAATGAACATTACCATCACTCTTTAAAATACTGGTTTCCAGGTATCTTCCTAGGCATAATAAAGAACCCAAAATCTAAAGAAATGAGACTACAAAAGAATAATTTTGACATATCAAAAGAAACCACAAAATAACAACAAAAACCCAGCAAAGCTACCTCCTCAAAAGCTAAAGATCCAAAATATATAAGGAACTCACACAACTTTACACCAAAAAGACAAACAGTATGATTGAAAATGGGTGGAGGAAGTGAATACACATTTCCAAAATAGGACGTAAAGATGCGCAATACACATAATAAACGATTTTTAACTCATTCATCATCAAGAAATGCAAGTGGAGCCCTAACTAGTTTGGCTCAGTGGATAGAGGGTCGGCCTGTGGACTGAAAGGTCCCTGGTTCGATTCTGGTCAAGGGTATGTACCTTGGTTGTGGGCATATCCCCAGTAGGAGGTGTGCAGGAGCCAGCTGATCAATGTTTCTCTCTCATCTATGTTTCTAACTCTCTATCCCTCTCCCTTCCTCTCTGTAAAAAAATCAATACAATATATTAAAAAAACAACAGGGTGGCCAATTGTGGGCGAGCAGTCAGACATCCCCCGAGGAGCCCGATTGGAGACGTTGCAGGACGGGCTGGGGGAAACCCTCCCCACCCTGCACAAATTTCATGCACCAGGCCACTAATCTATACCAATAAAAGGGTAATATGCTCATTAGACTGGGAGATCTTCCGGACAAAGCTATGGTGGCGGGGTTGAGGCAGAAGCAGTTAGCGGCGATTAGGCCAGGTGGGGAGAGCAGTCGGGGGTGATCAGGCCAGCAGAGGGGACAGATGGGGATGAGCACGCTGGAAGGGGGGGCAGTTAGGCGCGAGCAGGCCGGCAATGGGGGAAGTTGGGGCAAGAAGGCAGGCTGAGGGCAGTTGGGGGCAAGCAGGCTGGCAGGGTTTTAAAGAACTCCAGGTGGACTTTTTCAGTGGGGAATTCTCTGGGCAGGTCTGGAGAGGAAAGTTAACAAATATAATGTGTTCTAAGAGAAAAGGAATGTCAGTTGTGAGATGATTTAAGGGTCAGTTTCCCTGGGGAAGCAGGGAAGCAGGGGGGCAGTTGGGGACAATTAGGCCGGCTGTGGGTGGGGCAGTTGAGGGCAAGCAGGTCAGTGGCATGGGCAGTTGGGAGTGATTAGGCCGGCAAGGAAAGAAGTTGGGGGTGAGAAGGCCGGCGGTGGGAGGCGGGGAAAGTTGGGGGCAAGCAGGACGGCAGGCTGAGTAGTTAGGGGCGATCAGGCACACAGGCATGTGAGCAGATAGGAGCCAGTGGTCCCGATTGCGAGAGGGATGTCTGAGGGGTCCTAGATTAGAGAGGTTGCAGGGCGGGCTGAGGGCTCTATACCAACTAGTGTGTGTGTGTGTGTGTGTGTGTGTGTGTGTGTATAAAATTTCGTGCTACGTTGATTTCAGAGAGGAAGGGAGAGGGAGAGAGAGACAGAAACCAGAAACATCAATGATGAGAGAGAATCATTGATTGGCTGCCTCCTGAATGTCCCCTACTGGGAAGTGAGCCTGCAGCCCAGGCATGTGCCCTTGACTGGAATTGAACCTGGGACCCTTCAGCCT
>NW_006287228.1:1192-2150 GCF_000327345.1 Myotis davidii | reverse complement strand
GTGGGGTATTTAAAGCTAATTCGTAACCCGAATTTTAGCTCACAACTCAAAGGAAAAAATCAGCAGAGAGACGGCTCGTATCTCAAAAAACTCGTTAGTCGGGACACTCGTAAGTCAAGGCCCCACTGTATGTATGTATGTACACACACACACACACAGTAGAGGCCTGTTGTAGGAAAAGATTCGTGCAATAGGCCGTCCCTTGCCCTGGCTGCCGGCACCGGTTTTCCTCCGACACCAAGGACCGAGGCCTTCACTCCCGCTGGAGCCGCCTTCAGTCTTCGCTACTCCACTTCTCGCCTACATATGAAAATTAACCGCCATATTTCTTGGTGGCTAATTTGCATATCACGCTGATTAGCCAATGGGAGGCGTAGCGAAGGTAAGGGGAAATATCCTATTTGTCTATTATTAGATTAGATACATATATATACACATACATACACACACACACACAAACACATATATGGCTAATATAAAAATTGTCCTCTCGGAAGTATGACCCGGAGAGGAGTTCCATCATTCCCTATGATGTGCACTGACCACCAGGGGCCGGTCCAAAGGAAGGATAGAGAGCAGAGATAGCGGTGGGGCACTAATGGAGGGAGGGAAGGAGGAGTGGGGAGGGTGAAGACCAGGCCTAAGGACCCTTCTCATGCACATATTTCGTGGACTAGGCCTCTAGTGTAGACTATAGAATATTCTAGAAAATGATTTTTAAAATATTACTTTCTGATATTACCTTCATTAGTGTAGACAAAATGTAATGTGTGCAAACACTGAGTTCCTAATTCACATACATCAAAAAGTGTTTCTTTTCTACACCAAGGAATTCCCCGTTTGTTCCTTTTTAAAAAACTACATATATTTATTCCTTTTAGAGAGGAAGACAGGAGAGAGAGAAAGAAACATTAATGAGGAGAGAGAATCATTGATCAGTTGCCTCCTGCACACCACA
>NW_006287228.1:0-335 GCF_000327345.1 Myotis davidii | reverse complement strand
GGCAGCTGATCGATGTTTCTCTCTCATCGATGTTTCTAGCTCTCTATCTCTCTCCCTTCCTCTCTGTAAAAAATCAATAAAAATATATATTAAAAAAAAAAAGAAGAAAATAAACTTTAAAATTAAGTCAGGGCCATAGCTGGTTTGGCTCAGTGGGCTCAGGTGGATAGAGGGTGGGCCTGCAGACTTAAGAGTCCCAGGTTCAATTCCTGCCAAGGGCACAAGCCGGGGTTGCAGGCTCAATGCCAAGTAGGGGGTGTATTGGAGGCAGCCAATCACGAATTCTCTCTCAACATTGTTCTTTCGTTCTCTCTCTGTCTCTCTGTCTCTCTCTC
>NW_006287227.1:0-202 GCF_000327345.1 Myotis davidii | reverse complement strand
ATATATATGCCTATTCTTGTGCCAGTACCAGGCAGTTTTGAGAACAGTGGCTTTGTAATACCTCTTGATATCTGGTATTGAGATCCCACCTACTTTGTTCTTTCTCAGGATTGCTGCAGCTATTTTTTTTTTTATTTCAGATGAATTTTTGGTGACCTCATTCTAGGTCAATGGGGAGTGCATTGAACCTATAGATTGCTTT
>NW_006287226.1:0-672 GCF_000327345.1 Myotis davidii | reverse complement strand
TCCGAGTTGGCAGATAGGACCGCCACAATCCCGACAGGTCCCGGGCTGGTTCCCGGCCTGTGACGTCTTATTTGTGCGTCTCGTGCGCCCTGGTACGCCTTGACGTCACCCGCTCGGACGTCGTCCTGATGTGTTAAACCCTGGTGCTCCCTCCTGCGTCCCTGCTTGGGATGAAGAGCCACAAGTACATCTGGTTTATTTAATAGTTGAGTGAAAGAATAAAGGAGCAAGTAATGAGTGAGGGGGTGGGGTTCAAGCAGCGTTAGCTCCCACTGGGCGCTTATGCCAAAGCTGGGCGAACGTCCTGCCGTGCCAGTGTCTTATTAAATGATCACAACCACTCCTGTAGGCAGTGGTTCTCAACCTTCCTAATGGCGCGACTCTTTAATTCAGTTCCCCATGTTGTGGTGACCCCCAATTTCATTGTTATAAGTTGAACATAATTAAAGCATAGTGATTAATCACAAAAACAATATGTAATTATATATGTGTTTCTGATGGTCTTAGGCGACCCTTGAAAGGGTCTTTCGACCCCCAGAGGTTGCGACCCACAGGTTGAGAACCATTGCCTGTAGGGTTGCCAGGATTAGCAAGCAACACAGAAGGTTAGTTAAATTTAAATTTCAGTTAAACAACGAACCACATCTACACTAATAAAAGAGAAAAATGGTA
>NW_006287225.1:0-672 GCF_000327345.1 Myotis davidii | reverse complement strand
GTTTCTCTTTCTGAGAATTTATTATTGGTGTATTAAAAAAGCCATTGATTTCTGGGTCCTGCAACTTTGACAAATACATTTATTAGATGTAGCAGTTTTTTGGTGGAGTCTTTAGGGTTTTCTATATACAATATCATGTCATCTTCAAATAATGACAGTTTTACTCCCTCCTTTCCAATTTGGGTGCCTTTCATTTCTTTTTCTTGTCTGATTGCTGTGGCTAGGACTTCCAGTGCTCTGTTGAATAGGAGTAGTGAAAATGGCCATCCCTGTCTTGTTCCTGTTCTTAGGGGAAATGGTTTTAGCTTTTGCCCTTTGAGGATGACATTGGCTGTAGGTTTGTCATATACGGCCTTTAGTATGTCTATCCCCACTTTGCTGAGAGTTTTTACCATAAATGGTGCTGGGTTTTGTTGAGTGCTTGTCTGAAATCGCCTCATCTTCAGTGAACAAGTTTCTTTCCAAAGCTGGTGGAGAGGACCCTGGAGGCAGGCGCCAGAGCCAGCTGGGCTCCTGCTCTAATGGGGAGGTGGTCTGTCTCCTCTGCTACCCAGTGGGCAGGGGGCGGGGGCACAGCTGTTATGAGCACAGCAGGAGGTCATGGATTCAAAACCAGCTCGAAGGAGATGACAGGAACTCGCGTGTGAGAGGTGGTTACAATCTCCTCTTTTC
>NW_006287224.1:0-792 GCF_000327345.1 Myotis davidii | reverse complement strand
TTTTACTATTTCTTCAAGGTTCTTCACATACGTTACACCAGGGGTCCTCACACTTTTTAAACAGGGGGCCAGTTCACTGTCCCTCGACCGTTGGAGGGCTGGACTATAGTTTAAAAAAAAACTATGAACAAATTCCTATGCACACTGCACATATCTTATTTTGAAGTAAAAAAACAAAACGGGAACAAATACAATATTTGTATTTGCATGTGGCCCGCGGGCCGTAGTTTGAGGACCCCTGCGTTACACCTTAAGAGATATCAAGTAGGCCTAACATGTTCTCAAAAGTTTTCCGAGATACGAGCCATCTCTCGGCCAATTTTTTGCTTCGAGTTGTGAGCTAAAATTCGGGTTACGAGCCAGCTTCACATACCCCACCGCTAGTTGGCACAGCAATCGTCACCATGAATGCCACAGCTTCAGCCCAGCATCACGTGTCTCACTCGTTCACTTTTTGATTTGACATACGAGTAGTTTGAGTTACGAGCTCCATCACGGAACAAATTAAACTCGTAAGTCAAGGCCCCACTGTGCCTGCCTTTCAGATGCTTTAAATAAGAAGGAAGCAGGTTAAGCGTCTTCTTAACACCACGGACGGAGGGGGAGAAAAGCATTTCCAGCGACCTGTACCAGGCTCACGCCTCAGCGGGTCACTAATGTGTGCAGTTCCCAGAATAAAGAGGGAAATCTTGGATCAGTACATTTTCGCCAGACTTTTCTTCCCACTTACAAACACTCTTTTTTGTGTGTGTGTTAATCTTATTTTTTTTTATTATTGCTTAAAGTATTACA
>NW_006287223.1:0-1003 GCF_000327345.1 Myotis davidii | reverse complement strand
CCTGCTTCTGTTTTATCTGGCATTTCTGCATTACTTGAAATATTCCAGAGATGGGACTGTACTATAATATATATTATTGGGACGTCTAGCATCGGCACAAGTCGTGTTGTTGGCCGAGCAACCATTGAGAGCCTTCAGACTGGTATGCCTTTATGTCTGTCAGAAGAGCAGACTGGCGTCATATTGCATGAGATGTTATTGAATCTCAATTGGTTATTTTGAGAGTTTATCTGTAATATCGTTGGTTCATGTCGACGTGTTATATGTCCTGAAATTTTCACTTTTTGAAACCCTCTCTTCTTTGCTATATCACACAGATGGTGAGATTTTGGGTTGTGTTTAGTCTTGTATTTGTTCAAATACCAATATATTAAGCGACAGAGAATCTGTTTTATTTCAAATACACCTGAACACCATTTGTTTTGTTCTGTAATATATGTATTATTTGTATTTTCATTTTGATGGTTGTCTGGTTGTGAGACTACATGGAGTGAGGAGTTTTCCATTGGAAGCTTGTGTACATATGCTGTATCTCGTCTTGCTCAAATCACTCAAAGCGATCAACTTTAAGCTTATTTGAAATAGCTGCTTTTTCAAGCGTAGCGTTTTGTGTATTTCAGCATTTTGTTACGTTTCCGCTAGTACACACTTACTATTTTCAGAGGGATATGTTGCCGTCATTCTGTTCATTGTGTTTTATAAAGTACGCTTGTTGGTTTGATGATTGCTTTATCTCGCTTACCACATTTCTTTGGTATTAAAATATGTATATATACGAATTGTCAAAATTAATTGATTACTGCCTCTGGTTAGCAAGTGAGATTTTGGTGTTGTAATGGGTTCACTTCCGAGTTCATATATCGACGACAAGTTGCGACATTCTGGATGGGTAATATCGAGTTCATACATATGAGTGATTTCTATCGCTTTGCATATTTGTGTCGTGTGTGTATGCATTTGTTTTTTACGGTTTCCTTTAGTTATTTTCCAAAATGTGGCATCT
>NW_006287222.1:0-466 GCF_000327345.1 Myotis davidii | reverse complement strand
ATCTGAACAATAAAGATTTAATTTTTAAAAAGAGAAAAATCCATGTGTAGCAGATTTCATATGTATTTGAAGCAATGATCTTGACATCTGTATCAATATCAGGCTGCACAAACCTGCGTTTGCCCCTGCCTTGGGTGCAGGTGAAAAGGAGGGAACCAGCTCCCCCACTCCCACCCCACCTATCCAGACTCCTCATGTATTACAATGAAGATTGTCTAGTGCAAGCAGAGAACTAAAGAAAAGCACGATTTCCATGGTTGTGCTCCGCAATTCCTATCACTGAACCATCTAGCAAATCTCAAGCTGGGGGAAAAAAAAACAGACAAGAAATAATAAGTGTTAGCAAGAATGTTCAGAAAGGGAAACCCTCTTGCACTGTTGCTAGGAATGTAAATTGGGGCAGCCCCTATGTAAATCAGTATGTCAGTTTCTCAAAAATCTTATCTAATAATAGACAAACATGGTA
>NW_006287221.1:0-415 GCF_000327345.1 Myotis davidii | reverse complement strand
CCCAAATACAGATGATGTGGTAATAGAATTGTAATGTCGAAACGGGCAATGTTAGTAACCAGAGCCAGCCCAATAAATTAGATAGAAGGGAAGAATGAATGAGTACCGGTGTGACAGTTCACTACTGCTTATTGCTTTGTTTTTGCTGGAAAAAGAATGTCTTATTATACATGAAGAAAGAACAACCAACAGGGTTCATTCAAAGAACTAAAAGCCTGGTAGGCTGGCTTGGCCCATCGCTGATGTACATAATCAGAGCCAAATAAATTGTATTTATTAATAAAAAGTGTGTGAAAAAGAAACAGTATTAGTGCAGAGTATTAAAGGTAAGCAGAACTCTGCTGTTAGATACATCAAAATTTCATGTCATGCTTTTATTTTTAAACTAGAGCCCCGGTGCATGAAATTCGTGTGT
>NW_006287220.1:0-356 GCF_000327345.1 Myotis davidii | reverse complement strand
GTTGCTATGATGCACACTGACCACCAGGGACAGGTGCTCAACACAGAAGGTGTCCCCCGGTGGTCAGTGCACTACCACAGCCAGCCAACCTCCTGCATTCCCTCCCCCTGCCAGCCAGCCCCAATTGGGACTGGGTGAGATGGCTCCAATCACCCCTGATTGCTGGCCAGGCCGAGTGACCCCACACATGCACAAACTTGTGCACCAAGCCTCTAGTCTGCTAATAAGAGAATTTTGTCATCATCATCAAAAAAAAAAAAAAAAGTTGACGTTGATCAATGTGACTTGCCAAGATTTCTGAGACATCAGTTTGGTTCTTTGAGACACCAGGGGCCACTGTACCTGGGCCCAGGTAA
>NW_006287219.1:0-1252 GCF_000327345.1 Myotis davidii | reverse complement strand
CATAGGTCAATGCTCAACCATGGAGCCATGCAGACCAGGAACTGTTTTTATTGATTTTAGAGCAGTGATTCTCAACCTTCTTAATGCCGCGACCTTTTCATACAGTTCCTCATGTTGTGGTGACCCCCAACCACAAAATTATTTTCCTTGCCACTTCATAACTGTAATTTTACTACTGTTATGAATCGTCATGTAAATATCTGATATACAGGATGTATTTTCATTGTTACAAATTGAACATAATTAAAGCATAGTGATTAATCACAAAAACAATATGTAATTATATATGTGTTTTCTGATGGTCTTAGGCGACTCCTGTGAAAAGGTCATTCAACCCCCAAAGAGGTCTCGACCCACAGGTTGAGAACCGCTGTTTTAGAGAGAGGAAGGGAGCAGGAGAAAGAGATAGAAACATCAGTGATGAGAGAGACTCATCAATTGGCTTCCTCTTGCCCTTCCCTAAAGGTGGATTAAGCCTGCAACCTGGGCACATGGCCTGACCGGGAATTGAACCCATGACTTATTTTGTGTAGTTTGTTTTATATTCTATACACCGCTGTTTGGGAAGATGGATGCTGATTTCTCATGGTGGAGAGGGTCAAGTTAGTGGGGAAAGAGAACAAGACAGTGTGGAGGGGAGGTGGAGAGAAGAAGAGTACAAAAATGGTGTATATTTAGATAGAATTTAAATGTCAGATTCATGAATTTTTATGAATGAATGTTATACAGCCATAAAACGTTTTAAAGTGTTAGTTTAGTTTATTGGCTTATCTTTAATAGATTCCCCATGAGTTGTCCACCGGCCAAAATGTTTCCATGCATTTGAAAAAGTGCCCCAAACAAGTATCATGTGCTACTGCTGTTGAGGTAGAGATGGAATAGAAGGATTCTCAGAGAGCTGAAACATTGGGGTGAGAGGGGGGCATGCAGAAAGCTAGCAACCACAGTTTAATCTCCAAAAAGGATGTCAACAGCATGTGCTATACCATATGCTTACCATGCTGAAAGCCTTGAATTAACTTAAGAAAACTTCAAAATTTTAAAAAATGTAAAGAGTGGTCTTGTGAGATAGGTGTAGAGATCTATTGCTATCTTTTTCTGAGATCAATTACAGATGCCAGCAACTTTTCCTAGCACTACTTGCTGTGTTTTCTTGGGTACTGAAATAGACCCACTTCCGCACCAAAATGTCCTCAACTCTTTTTATGGGGGTCTGTTCAAGCAGTTCCAGGTCAGTAGGTAGAGGAAAGAA
>NW_006287218.1:0-1128 GCF_000327345.1 Myotis davidii | reverse complement strand
CAGCGCATTGACGGTATATGAAGAAGTACATGAGAAAAAAACAACTCCCCTCTCTTGCCATGAGTCTCACAACTGCCGTTTCATAAAGCACATCAATGATGCCAAAGAGATCCTATACTTGATTTTTCTCAAGGTCATTCTACTAACCAAAAAACAAATCACCATCTGAAGACTAATACACAATGTATTAGCAGAATCGTTTCTCAAGCAACAATAATGTAGTATTACCTGGACATCTCCAGAGGCCTGACACCAAAAAACACATCGTGAAACAACGCTCCTCTGCTTGAAATTGGTATTGTCTCATTAACATGGCGTACAGGCTGAGATGCAGAATGAACATGAGAAAGAGCATCATACAAAGGAAGGTCATTCGTTGTCTTAACACACACACACACACACAAGCAGATGAAGGAAAAATTCAACATTCACATGCAGCATAAATAAAAATTAGCATTACTAGGCCTGCATGTAGAATAACATTCATTTCGGTGTAGAAGCTGATCATCTGTGTTGGTGCATGAAAAAGCACACGCCGAGAAAAAAACTCCACATCTACCATTCCTGAGAGAAAAAAATAACCATAGCATAAAACACATTAATGCAGCCAACATAACTCGTGTTCAGAGAGATGATGTTTGTTTCACCTCCGTCTAAATGCCAAAAATAACAAATCAAAATATGAATTCCAATCAAGCAATTTGGCATCATGGAAGATTTGCATGGAATTCTATAATATTCTAAGCTAGATATCACCAGCGGTTCGTCATGTAAATACACCTCTTAGCAACGCTGCTCTTCCTAATGTATGAATGAGCTGTTGAAACTGGGATAGATGGAGAGATACGTAGGTAGCATATGTGTCCAAACGAAGCAGCAAGAATTGATCCATTCACTCAAGATACACAAACTGCTAAAAGGATATTCTTTGGCACCCATAAACAAAATAGCTTCCAAGCAACTCTACAAGGACTACATGTCAATTATAAAACAAAGGGGACAACGTCGCCGCCTGTGTCCAAATATGTTCATATGCACAACTCCATCATATATTTGAAGCCACATTTGCTGCGAACGTCACAATACATCCAGCGAACAAAGCAGAATACATACAGAATGAAGCGATAC
>NW_006287217.1:0-1027 GCF_000327345.1 Myotis davidii | reverse complement strand
CATGATACCACTTTAAGGTTAAAAAGTTAAAAAACAAATAAAATAGAAGGTATGACTTTAGGAAATACATAAAGAGGCAATAAAGCTATATGTAAAATGTATCTAGGGCACAATTATGATGATATTCAGTCACAATGTTTGAGAGTGTGATTATGAATCGGAATGTAAATATCTGATATGATATGTTGCAGGAGGATGGGGTAGAGTGAAATAAAAAAATAGGTAAATATAATGATTGAGGTCCTAGCTATAGTTTCGGATATCTAAGAAACTGACTAATGAAAGACATGAATGAGAAAAAGTTCTTGAGCAATGATGAGGGTGTATCATAAATAATCTTATCCTGCCTCCCAGGGTCTAGAATTAAGAACAAACAACTCTGTTATAAAGGGTAAGAAAAAGAAAGGATAGGAATTTTTGTGGAAAAGGTGACTTGGATCGACCATATGCAAGAGAAAAGAAACATTAGAGGGAAAATGTTGAAGATTCAAGAAATAAATAGAACAGTCGGAGACCATGATTACTAAAGATGCAATAGGGGATAAAATGAAGACTAGGGACGAGAGTTTCAGATTTCTAAAAAGTACTTTTTATTGATTTTTAGAAATAGAGAAAGGGAGAGGAAATAGAAATATCAATGAGAGAGAAATATCCATGCTGCCTCCTGCATGTTTTCTACTGGGGAGCAAGCCAGAAATCCAGGCCTGTGCCCTGAGCAGGAATCAAACCTCTTGGTGCATGGGTCCATCTAAACCACTGAGCCACATTGGCTAGGCAAGTTTCAGATTTGTTCAGTGGTCAGAGAGTGACTGATGGATATCTGTACTTATAGGAGACACAGGAAGGCGAGGGGAACTATGCCTGATAGTGACTACTTCTATGTGAAGTGCAGATGAGGCCATCTGAAGGGGAGAGTCTACCAGTGTCTCAGATAACGTAGGACAAGTTTAATTGTGTGAAATAGCTGTTGAATTGAAAAAACGGTGTGACTCAGTAACTATACTGTGTAATATTGAGGGGTGAAATA
>NW_006287216.1:0-554 GCF_000327345.1 Myotis davidii | reverse complement strand
TAAAACGTGGCTTATTGTCTGGATTCTCTCTGGACATTGTTTCAATCGGGGATCTTGGTCTTTTGGGGGGTTTTTTTGGTTGGGTACTTTATGCGTTTTTCGTTTCACAGTATTTATTAGCTCTTATCTCTTCATCATTTACCACAACTGTTTAATTGCCTACCATTATTTGCCTCTCTTCTTTTTTATAAAATATATTTTATTGATTTTTTTACAGAGAGGAAGGGACAGGGAGAGGGATAGAGAGTTAGAAACCTCAATGAGATAGAAACATCAATTCAGCCCCCTCCTGCACGCCCCCCACTGGGGATGTGCCCGCAACCCAGGCACATGCCCCCGACCGGAATCGAACCCGGGACCCCTTAGTCCGCAGGCCAACACTCTATCCACTGAGCCAAACCAGCTAGGGCTCAGTGCCGCTTTTGCATCTTTCATGGTCTCAGCTCTGTTCACAATACAGTAGATCCTCTGGTTACGTGGGAGATCCGTTCCTACGGTGTGACGTAACGCGGTTTTCGCCATAAGTCGGAACCACCTACATAAGCACCTACGTC
>NW_006287215.1:1906-2599 GCF_000327345.1 Myotis davidii | reverse complement strand
GAAAGATAAAAATCATATGATCATCATCATTGCCGAGTAGCCATACTGGAACTGGAAGTCCCAGGAGCAGCCCTGGGGCTGACTAATTCTAGGCTTAGTTTATCCTCTTAGCCATTACATTATGATTCCTAAGACAAATTTTCAGTAACCAATGCCACAAAACTTGGATTGAAAACTAGAATGCCAGTTTTATTACTTCTTAGGCAAAGCTATTCCCAGCTAGAGAATGGAGATAGAGAACTTTCCTTTCTTTGGTAGAGAAGTCTAGTTGAGAAATTAAATTCAACCCAGAAATTTTGCTTAGTTAAAAACGGAAACTAGAGACTGAGGAAATAGGTAATTAATGGTTTATTATAAACTAGAAGCCCGGTGCATGAATTCATGCATGGATGGGGCTCCTCAGACTGGCCAGCGATCGGGGTTGATTGGGGCCATCTCGCCCAATCCCTATGGGGGCTGCAAGAGGTTGGTCAGCCGGGGGTAGGGGTCATGGGTGGTTGGCTGTGGGAGCACACTGACCACCAGGGGCCAGCTCCTGCATTGAGTGTCTGCCCCCTGGTGGTCAGTGCATGTCATAGTGACTGGTAGACCGGTCATTCCAGTCATACCAGTTGTTCAGTCACTTAGGCTTTTATATATATACTAGGGGCCCAGTGCATGAAATTCGTGCACTGGGTGTGGCGGGGGGGGGGG
>NW_006287215.1:0-953 GCF_000327345.1 Myotis davidii | reverse complement strand
ATCTCAGTTCTTCTGTCTCTTATTATAATGTCCTCAAGGTTCATCCATATTGGAGCATGTGGCAGAATTTCCTTCCTGTTTAAGGCTGATTAATATTTCATTGTATAGATAGACCATATTTTATTTACCCATTTATCCTTCAATAGACACTGGGTTGTTTCCATCTTAACATTTAAAAAGGGAAACAACATGATCTTGCCTGTGTAGTCAGAGTATTGAGGTTGATTGGAAAGGAGGGAGACTCGGGAGGACTCCAAAATACCTGTCTGAGGCACAGTGAGAGAGGTGCATTACAGGGGAAAGGGCCAGAGTTAGAGCATCAGGTGGCTTTGGTGACATCTTGGCTCTGTGGGAAGAAAGGGAGGGGACAAGAACCAATGGTCTTAGTTTGAGTGGCTGGGAGGATAAAGATGCCCTTAACTGAGACAGAGAAACCTGGGGGCTAGGGGGATGGGGAAGGGAGACACCGTGAGGGGCAGCGGAGGAGAGAGGAGGAGAAAAGGGAAGAGATATTTTCCTTTTCTTTGGGGATGGGGCAGAGTGGGGAAAACCATGCAGGAATTTGGACTTGTGATACTGACGTGTCTTCAAGACATCCAGGTGGGAATACCGGGGGACAGGTGTGAAAATGAAGTGAGGCAACGCCATAATTATAAAAGGGACCTACATACATACTTACACCCTCCTAGCCCTTCAGGTTCTTAGAGCTGCTGGGAGAACCTCTCCGAAACGATAGCGGGGTACACAGTGCCCTCTTGTGGCGATAACGGCAGCTGCAACTGAGCCTGTCACCATTAGGGTGGAAAAGTCGTGAATCCTGAAAGCCGCCTGTTTCGCCCTATTAGCTTAGGAAGGAAATCTGACTCAGACAGACTCGCAGAATGTGTTTTAAGATCCTGCACATAAAGGATCAGGTGCTCAAGGGTCCAGAGAAGCCGACCGCTCCTTCAGCA
>NW_006287214.1:0-354 GCF_000327345.1 Myotis davidii | reverse complement strand
AGGATTTCTGCAGCTATTTGGGGTCTTTTTTTAACTCCAGATGAATTTTTGGAGAGTTTGTAATAGGTCTGTGAAATATGCCATTGGTATTTTAATGGGGAGTGCATTGAATTTATAGATTGCTTTGGGTAGTATGGACATTTTAATGATGTTGATTCTACCAATACATGAACATGGTATGCTCTTCAATATGTTTATGTCTTCCTCTATCTCTCTCTCTCTCTTTTTTTAGTGTCCTTTAGTTTTCTGTGTACGCGTCTTTTATCTCCTTAGTTAAGTTTACCCCTAGGTACCCTAGTGTTTTTGGTGTGATGGTAAGTAGGATTGCTTTTATAGTCTCTCTTTCTGTAAGTT
>NW_006287213.1:0-562 GCF_000327345.1 Myotis davidii | reverse complement strand
CCTTGCTCAGTTTCCTCTCCTTCTGGCACCCTTTCATGTTGTTTCATTTCATGTTGTCCCAAAGTTCCCTTAGGCTCTCCTCCTGTTTTTAAAGTTATTTTTCTAGATGCTGCTCTGCTTGGCTATTTTTTCCTACCTTGTCTTCTAGCTCACTGATTTGGTCTTCTGCTTCTAATCTACTGTTGATGCTTTCTATTGAGTTCTTTATAGCAGTGATGTCAGTTTTCATTTCTTCTTGGTTCTTCTCCATTTCCTCCTGGTTCTTACACATATTGTTGAATTTGTCTTCCATTCTTTTCAGCCACCTTATGACCATTTCTCTGAATTCTTTCTTTGACATATTGCTTGCCTCCTTTTTGTTTACTTCCTTTTCTGGTGATGCCTCCTTTTCTTTCATTTGCAGGCTGTTTCTTTGTATCCCCATGTTCTTCTTCTGGTGTCTGGTTATGTAGCTCTCTCTCTAATGTGTTGATTTGAAGGCACAAAATACAACACATCAAGGCACAATGCACAATTTAAAAAATGACACTTTTTAAAAAATGTTACAATAGTAGTAGTAATA
>NW_006287212.1:0-516 GCF_000327345.1 Myotis davidii | reverse complement strand
ATTGAAATAATAATAATGCCTGGACTGGAACCTCATATATGTATAAAACATAAACATCTTCTTATTTGTCTTGCTTACACCACAGGCAGCATCTACGCAAGCTGCTCCGCAGCTCAATTCTCAGTTCACTGTGGGTCCTGGGGACCTTTCCCTCTCGGCATGGAGAGCACGTCTGTGTTTCCTCCCACAGGGCAGCCTCCACTGCACAGGAGTCCCCATGGGTGGCATCTGAACTGTCTATGACTATTGTTATTATAACTGATGCTCTAAGAAATAACATTGTGCCCTGGCTGGTTTGGCTCAGTGGATAGAGCATTGGCCTGTGCACTGAAGGGTCCCAGGTTTGATTCCAGTCAAAAGCACAAGCCTGGATTGTAGGTTTGGTCCCCAATGTGTGGAGTGCAGGCAGCAGCTGATGATTCCCACATCAATGATGTCCCTCTCTTTCTCTCCCTCTCTCTTCCTCAATGAAATCACTAAAAAATATATATTTTTAAAAAGAAATAACTTTGTCCA
>NW_006287211.1:0-696 GCF_000327345.1 Myotis davidii | reverse complement strand
AGAATAAACTGGTGAATATAATAGAAGCAGGGCATAGGAAGGGAGTGGACTGACAGTTCTCCAGGAGAAATGGGTATGAAGGGTGTGGGAATAAACTGGACAAAAATCTTACATCTATGGATGAGGACAGTGGCAGGGGAGTAAGGGCATGGGGTGGGATGGAAACCAGGTGGAGGGGAGCTATGGGGGGGAAAAAGAGGAACATCTGTAATAATGTGAACAATAAATATTTATTTTAATAAAAAGGAAAGCATCCAAGGCAAGGTTGATTTGGGCTACCCAGAGCCAGAGAGTACCGATGGCCCAAACTTTGGAACCACTGGCAAAGGAGATCTTTAAAGGAGTTTTAGTAGCTGAATTTGTGGGCATTTTTTTGAGCATATATTTTGTTTAATAAGATGAACACAAGTCAAGTTTATTAAAAATCCATCAAATATTCTAGAATGTATGGAGTCAGACAGCAAGATCAAGAAAAATGGTTGAACAACAAAAGTTAGGAATTTGGTCACTGGTCAAGGTGTGCCCTATTGCATAGTATCAGGCATGATTAAAATTCCAAAGTTGACATGGATAGATTTTGGAATATGTAAGGCAAAACATAAATTCCAATTAAGCCACAGGTTTTATTCTTTGGACTACCTGTGAAGAAATTATGGAAGATAAGTTTATTATCTTATAAATAAAGTTTTGCTTATA
>NW_006287210.1:0-205 GCF_000327345.1 Myotis davidii | reverse complement strand
TGATTGGCTGACTCCTGCACACCCCATACTGGGAACAAGTCCACAAACTGGGCATGTGCCCTTGACCAGAATCGCACTGGGGACCCTTCGGTGTGCAGGTCAACGCTCTATCCACTAAACCAAACCAATTAGGGGGAAAAAATGTTTTTGTTAAGTGAACAAAATCATATAGCATCACTGATCCTGAAGATGATAGCAATTTACA
>NW_006287209.1:0-469 GCF_000327345.1 Myotis davidii | reverse complement strand
TTTCTAGGTGACTATTTCCATGAATAAAGAAAATAGCCAGGTGCCACAGAACGCCAAGAGCCTCTGCTGTTTATTTACACACGAACTTTCCAGTCTGCCGCCCACAGATAACTCACAGGAACAGACACTTGTTCCTTGGGGATGCTGCTGTGCCTGTCCCAGAACCAGCCCTGCTTCACCTTCTCCCATCCCATCCCTCTGTCTGTAGCTAATGGAAACCCTCTCAGAACAGCTCATCTTTCTCCCCCTTTCTTGATTTATAGAGACACTGCCAGGCTCTGGGGTGATGGGCACCTTGTCTTTCCTACCTGGCCATGCTGCTGGTGTTTAGATGCCTTGCCCGAAGACTGGTCTTTTTAATTTTATTTTATTTTGTGAGCAATGCCCTGATTAACCCTTTCTTTTAGAAAGACTTTTAGCCTGGAAGTTAAAAAGTTTTTATTAACTATCTCTATTGTAAGGCACTTAC
>NW_006287208.1:0-240 GCF_000327345.1 Myotis davidii | reverse complement strand
CGCCTGCAGGAGGCAACCAATCCATGTCTCTCTGAGACCAATGTTCTCTCTCTCTCCCCCTCCCGTCCACTCTCTCTAAAAATCAGTGGGAAAATATCCTCAGGTGAGTATTATCAAACAAAACAAAAAAACACGCATGTGTGGGTTGGAGCGCATGGGGCGCTAGAGCTGGGACCAGTTCATCACGCAGCGGGACCTGAGTGATTCTGTCCGTCCATGGAAGGTGGGGCTGGACAACCA
>NW_006287207.1:0-259 GCF_000327345.1 Myotis davidii | reverse complement strand
GGGAGTGGACTGACTATTCTTGGGGTGGGGAAGAAGTGTGGGGGATGCGGGAAGAGAGTGGACAAAAATCGTGCACCTATGGATGAGGACAGTGGGTGGGGAGTGAGGGAGGAAGGTGGGGTGGGAACTGGGTTGAGGAGAGTTATGGGGGCGGGGGAAGAGGAACAAATGTAATAATTCGAACAGTAAAGATTTAATAAAAAAAGTTTTAAAAAAAAGAAATGAGGTTTTGCATGTATCCATCCAATTTTCCCAACAT
>NW_006287206.1:0-308 GCF_000327345.1 Myotis davidii | reverse complement strand
TCTCCTAAACCCTCCAGAAACAAATGTAGCTTTCCCTGCACTTGAGTGTAGAAACCCGTGTTGTACTTTTACACAACAGAAATCTAAGTAATAAATTTTTATTATTCAAATCACCAAGCTTGTATTAATTTGTAAGAATAACACGAATCTATATATATAAAACCCTAATATGCCAATAGACGGAATGGCGGAACAAGCAAACAACCGAAAAACCAGTCGCTATGACATGTGCTGATCACCAGGGGGCGCACTTGCTGCCAGCGCTGGCCCCACTTGCACCCATTGCTGATGCTGGAGCTACTGCTCAC
>NW_006287205.1:0-995 GCF_000327345.1 Myotis davidii | reverse complement strand
CCTTAGTTAAGTTTATTCATAGGTATCTTAATTGTCTTAGTGCATTGGTAAATACGATTGTTTTTTAAAATCTCTCTTTCTGTAAGTTCACTATTGGTGTATACAAATGACATAGATATCTGGGCGTTAATTTTGTATCCTGCTACATTGTCACATTCATTTATTAAGTCTAATATTTTTCTGATGGAGTCTTTAGGGTCTTCTATGTACAGTATCATGTCATCTGAGAATAATGACAGTTTTACTTATTCTTTTCTAATTTGGATACCTTTTATTTCTTCTTCTTGTCTAATTGCTATGGCTAGCACTTGTAGTGCTATGTCAAACAGAAGTGGTGAAAGTGGGCATACCTGTCTTGTTCCTGTTCTTTGGTGAAATGATTTTAATTTTTCCCCATTGAATATGATGTTGACTGTAGGCTTGTCATATAAGAATTTTATTATGTTGAGGTAAGATCCCTCTATTCTCATCTTGCTGAGGGTTTTTATCAAGATAGGATGTTGGATTTTGTCAAATGCTTTTTCTGCATCAATTGATATGAGTATGTGATTTCTGTCTCTCAATTCGTTTATGTGATGTATCATGTTTATAGATTTGCAGACATTGTACCACCCTTGTATCCCCGGGATAAATCCTATTTCGTCATGGTGTGTGATATTTCTGACAGAATGCTGGATCCAATTTGCTAGAATCTTGTTAAGGATTTTGGCATCTATGTGCATGAGGGATATTGTCCTGTAATTCTCTTTCTTTGTGTTGTCTTTATCTGGTTTTGGAATTAGGGTAATACTGGCTTCATGGAAAGAGCTTGGAAGTTTTCCTTCCTCTTGAATTTTTTAGAATAGTCTGAGGAGGATAGGTTTTAGTTCTTAGTTGAATGTTTGGTAAAACTCCCCTGTGAAACCATCTGGCCCCCAGCTTTTGTTTGCTGGAAGCTTTTTGATTACTGTTTCAATTCCTTTCATAGTTATTGGCCCATTGAGATTTTTAGATTC
>NW_006287204.1:3475-8997 GCF_000327345.1 Myotis davidii | reverse complement strand
ACATCCACCGGTTGTTCCATCCATGAATTCTGTACACACTGAAATCCTGTTTTTGTTTTTACCAAAAAAAAAAAAAGCGCACCATAAAACCCTATGATATATGGTAAATCACACTTTGAATTTCCAATTCAGACATAATTTGCTTCTGAAGTTCCAGTGTGATATCGAGTACTATGACCTTCACAACCAGTGTTTTCTTACTTGGACATGATATGCATTGAAGACTATACCTTCATTGCCATGACCAAGAGTGCCCCAGTATCGTATGTCTTGTGTATTCATCTGGCCATTGGCTAATATTTGCTTCAGTTCAGCAGAAGCCTTCTTTAAGCTGTTGCTTGGAAGCACATCTGAGACTGCTGGGCTACTGTGATGAGAAGGTCCAGCCTGCATATCCCCCTTCGGGCCATGTATGTCCTGTTCCCCAGGAGGCTTTCAGACTCTTGGAAGTACCTGCAGAGGCTCTATTAAGTGTCCATTTACTTGTTGTTGCATTGCTATGGAATAATAATATGTTAGCACTGCCTTCCTCACTTCTCACTGTAATTTGAGAAGTTCCTTCTTACTATAAGGAGGGTCAACCTTTTTGCTCTATTCAGGCCTTTAGCTGCTTGAATGAGTGGTATAATAACAGGGGTGAGCAAACTTTTTGACTCGAGGGCCACAATGCGGTCTGAAACTGGACCGGAGGGCCGGAACAAAAGCATGGATGGAGTGTTTGTGTGAACTAATATATAAATGCAAAGTAAACATCATTACATAAAAGGGTATGGTCTTTTTTTTTTTTTTTTTAGTTTTATTCATTTCAAACGGGCCAGATCTGGCCCGCGGGCCGTAGTTTGCCCACGGCTGATCTAGGAGGACGATTTGCCTCACTCAGTTTATCAATTCAAATGTTACTCTCACCCTAGAATGACCCACAGTGACATCTGCAATAATGTTCAACCAAATATCTATGTACCCTGTGGGCCCAGTCAAGTTGACACAAAACTAACCATCACACCATGGTAGAAGGGAAACTAACTACAAGGAAACACTTCTTAATTTATATTAGGGCATGACATACTTAAATGGGCAAATTCCAATTAATGGGATAATGTAGCTATATAAACATTTATACTGGGGATTATACATACATTCATACATACATACATACATACATATATATTGCTGTGTACCATTAAAAAAAAACACTTTTATTCAGGTGAAATTCCATTGAGTTGTGATGTGTTCACCAGACTGACTTGGTTAAAGAAAACACTTTGAAATTGTAATGACTAGGGAAAATGTCTTAAATTCTTTGAGCAACTGGTTTAGAGAAGAATATTCCAAATTTTGAACCTAGTGTCCCCCGCCGCCCCCAAAGCTAACAAAAAGCCCCGATCAATCTCTAAGCCTCTCAGATGCCTCTTCTAGAATTGGTAAATTCCTTCTGCCTGCACCTGACCTCCTACAAGGACTTGAGGTTACCTCTTTGCTATATAGATATATTTTTTGTTTTGTTTTTTAAAAATATATTTTATTGATTTTTTTACAGAGAGGAAGGAAGAGGGATAGAGAGTTAGAAACATTGATGAGAGAGAAACATTGATCAGCTGCCTCCTGCACACTCCCCACTGAGGATGTGCCTGCAACCAAGGTACATGCCCTTGACCGGAATTGAACCTGGGACCCTTGAGTCCGCAGGCTAATGCTCTATCCACTGAGCCAAACCGGTTAGGGCTATATAGATACATTTTTATTTACTAAATACTTGATGTGAATGAGTACCCACTTACAAACAATTGTTCACTGATGCAGTTACTACTTTTAGAAAATGGTTTAGAACGAACTCGTTTAACATGTTCTCCAGATAGCTTGAAATAATCAGATGCCAGTTAATAAACACATGAAATGGGGAAGCTATAGTCCTCACTCAGTCACAGGTTTCCTACCTTTCTGTAAGTGTTACAGAACATAAAAAAACAAAACAAAACACAAAAAACAGATACTTACAGAAAAAAAGGAAGTCCATTTCCAGTTTCAAGAGGTGCCATGCTATGGCCAGACCAAAGCTTTAGTTGGGGACATAGAAAAATCCTATCATCTGTTATGTATGTAACTATGCATTTATTATTTATGTTTAAATCTTTATTGTTGAGAGTATTACTTATATCCTCCTTTTCCCCACATTGACTTCTTCTAGCCTGCCCCTGTCTTCTTGAACAATGAGAGACAAGGCATGAATCTGAGGTTGTATTAGAAGCACTGCTTGCTTTAGCTTTTCAGGAGCTCAAAACGATGGGCTGGGCCAGCTTAGTGTTGAGAAAGATACCCCAGTAAGACATCCCTTGCTAAACCCACCATACTCATCAGAAATATTGGCCCATGTTAACAGAATGGGAAGCAGGATAGCCTAAGGGGATAGAAACATATGGAAGGAACAAAAGCCCGTAAATTTACAGGTGTCTTATGCACATAACATTGCGTACACCCCTGTTGATAGAATTGCATGTCTATTATCATGGATTCAGATGGCCAAACAAGGAATGGTTAGGTGTAAATGAGGACTGGAAGTCTAGGCAGTGTATGGTTTCATTCTATGGAATTTCCAGGTATTTGGCCCTAGCTGTACTGCTGTGAGTGGTGTTCACATAGCTCATCACGTCACAGATTTCTTTTAATTTGACAGAGCTTCTATTGTACCAGGCAGATAAAATCCAAGAGGGATTCATTTGGGTTTAAACTTTGGGTGGGAACTGGGTTAAATTGTGTTCCCAGCTCATGTTCTAATATCACATTATTAAGCCAAATGAAAAACACCCATCCCTTTCCTTCAAGGTTGGCATACAACTGGGTTTGAGTGGATTTTTGAACAAGAAGTATGTCCGTAGGGGGTCAGTTATGGCTGAACTCTCACTCACTCCAAGTTGTAGAAGAAATCTCAGCAGCATAAAAATTTTAGTAGGGCCGGCAGTACTTTTATCAGAATGCAGGTCCTGTTTGAGGTTTTTTGTAGGATGGGTACTTATTCCTTAGGATGATTCTCCTTGGAGATTATAAAATTAAATGGTTTTCTTTCTCACTGGCATCAGGTATTCACACTAATTCAGTATATTTACAGCTTTAGCTCGTTTCTAAAGAAGAAAAGGGGGGGGGGCGAATTTCTCCTGAAGATGTTTTCACATGATACAGAATATTCCTACTTGGCATATAAATTTTAACGTAATTCTAAATTTGAGTGATTTTTATTTTCTTATTCATACTTTTATATATTTATGGATTTGTAGATTTGAAATTTGTTGTGATATCTTGTTTATGAAGAGTTGCGTATCACTAGAAATTCCATGTAATGTAGAAATTAATTAGTTTTTGTGGGCTCATTCAATATAATACTGAAAATCATGCCGTGTTCAACTTTCACTTGATAATAGAACATTTTTACCATAACTTCAGCATCCATTATGCTGCCCTTTTCATATTCATACATTCTTCCTGTCATGAAGGATAGACATAAACAATATAGTAAGCATTTTTTGTTCACTTAAAGTGTGCTTCTAGGACTGGTGTATTTTCTTTTTGGGAATTATCAAGTGAGTTTTGGGGTCTGGACAAGTTACCAAGAATTCTAAAAATCTAAATTTTAAAAGAGTTGTATCAGTGCAGAGGTCAGGTGGTTTGGTCTGTGAAAGGACAATGTTGGGGCAAGTGACTGATCCTTATGCTGTCTTAGAACTGTTTCTTGGAGTTTTACAGGGTGGAAAATGGCTTCTTTCCAGCCATCTTGACCTGCTCTGACTCATTCAATACCTGCTATAGGGGACTATAACCCCTGTTGAGGCCAAGTTTTATTGAAAATTGGTCAGGCTAGTTGCTACTCATCTCTCTTGGCTGCTGGCAAGTCTAGCTATGATTGGAAGCTGATTTCAACTTATTTTTTTTTCCCTAAGGGATGAAGGTGCCTCATCAAAAGCCAGCCTGGTCCTTGGCCATTCTTGAGTTGTGTTTATAGTAAACATATCATTCAAACTGGGACATTTTTTTTGAGTGAAAGAAGTGCTGTTAATAATGATCCTGGTGGACAAGTGTAAAGTAAGACTCTTCCAGGAAAACTAGGGTGAAAGTTCACTTTAGCTGTAAGGAAATAGAGGTGGTTTCCTCCAGCGCATCTATAGTGCGAGTGATTGACAAGAAGAGAATGAGCTCTGTCATAATGAGGTAGGATAGTAAGAAGCTCAGAAAAGTCATGGGCAAGTGGCATGGGAAAACTGAGACAAGAAAACTAAACAATGGCCAAGCAATTTAAACAACTTCCAGCCAGCTAGTGAATTGTGAGACTTTGTCTTCCTAAGCAAGGACACTTGAGAGCAAATGGTTTCTACTTCTCCTCCCTAACCATAGAATACATAACTTAAAATATCCTGGTGGGAAAATAGAGAACAGAGACTCACTTAATGCCATTTGTGCCAGCCAAACCCAAGGACAGATGAAGTCGGGGGAACAAATAAAAAAAATCCCATTAAAGCCCGACAGAACCAAGATAAAAAGTAAAACAGTAAAGCAACTAAAGAATAATCCAAAATTCCCCTGTAAGCTCATTTTGATGCTTCAACATATTAAAAATGCACCTGGAAAGCTAGTGAATATTGTACTGAAACCTTCCCCCAACATCCTCGTCTACAGAAGAAAAGATAAAAACCCTCAGGACAAAGACTCTGTGTGGGCTCACTCTAGACCAGTGATGGTGAACCTCTTGAGCTCGGCGTGTCAGCATTTTGAAAAACCCTAACTTAACTCTGGTGCCGTGTCACATAGAGAAATTTTTTGATCTTTGCAGTCATAGTAAAACAAAGACTTATATTTTTGATATTTATTTTATATATTTAAATGCCATTTAACAAAGAAAAATCAACCAAAAAAATGCGTTCACATGTCATAGATTCGCCATCACTGCTCTAGGCAGAGCACACCCATGCCTCTTCCTAGACATAAACTTTAATTCCTCCTAAACTCTAAGGATCCCCCAAGAGACTTGCAACAAGTGGAGCAGCAGGCAGTGCCAGCTCACCCCCTAAGCCTGTCTTCAAGGTCCCCTCTTTTCTCTGTCTTCCCAAGTGAGCTAAAAGCAGCCCCACCTTAGCTCACTTCTGTCATTGTGACCACTTCCCAGTGAGCCAACAGCAGCCCCACCCTAGCTCACTTCTGTCATTGTGACCACTTCCCAGTGAGCCAACAGCAGCCCCACCCTAGCTCACTTCTGTCATTGTGACCACTTCCCAGTGAGCCAACAGCAGCCCCACCCTAGCTCACTTCTGTCATTGTGACCACTTCCCAGTGAGCCAACAGCAGCCCCACCCTAGCTCACTTCTGTCATTGTGACCACTTCCCAGTGAGCCAACAGCAGCCCCACCCTAGCTCACTTCTGTCATTGTGACCACTTCCCAGTGAGCCAACAGCAGCCCCACCCTAGCTCACTTCTGTCATTGTGACCACTTCCCAGTGAGCCAACAGCAGCCCCACCATGGCTCACTGTTTTCCTGTGT
>NW_006287204.1:0-375 GCF_000327345.1 Myotis davidii | reverse complement strand
CCGACGCTCCTCCCCTCAGGCCAGGCCCTTGATGGGCCCCGCCGTCATCGGTCTTACTCGAGCGGGAAGTGGCCCTGTGGTCCTTGAGGTGGTAGCCGACTCACAGGGCCTATCCGCGGTGGGGCTGGACCCGGCTTCCTGGCCTCTGGCAGGGCAGCGGGTGGGCATCTGTGGGCCGGGTGTCACCAGGGTGTCATCACAGTCCTCTTCCCAGGGGCAGCCCTGCCTCCCCCATTGCCAGCCCCCACTGCTAGCCAGGGTGCCAGCTCCCTACCGCAGGCGGGGCCGGTTGATGTTCTTGCTGCCCCTTGTCCAACCAGCTCCTGGACAGGGAAGCCCTCGGCGGCACCGCGCTGCAGGCCAGGCCCTTGATGG
>NW_006287203.1:0-322 GCF_000327345.1 Myotis davidii | reverse complement strand
GTCCCTCAGCCCAGCCTGCACCCTCTCCAATTTTGGACTCCTTGGGGGATATCCTGTGGGATCAGGCCTAAACTGGCAGTCAGACATCCCTCTCTCAATCTGGGACCACTGGCTCCTAACCACTCTCCTGCCTGCCTGCCTGATCGCTCCCAACTGCCCCTGACCCCAACTGCCCCCCTGCCAGCCTGCTCAACCCAACTGCCAGCCTGATCTTGCCCTCAACTGCCCCCCACTTCTGGCCTGCTTGCCTCCAACTGCCCCCACCTGCTGGCCTGCTTGCCCCAACTGCCCCCCCTGCCAGCCTGCTTACCCCCAACTGCCC
>NW_006287202.1:0-279 GCF_000327345.1 Myotis davidii | reverse complement strand
GCGGAGAAAGGACAGGCCATTCATATGCAAAAGTCGATGCACACAGTTTGGGTGGGGTGTAAATTGGGTGGGGCAGGGTCTCTGGGAATCACCAGACAGAGCAAACAGCAATGGCTTCTCATCAGCCCTGCACCAGAGAGGTCCCCGAGTCTCTACATCCCATGCCCCTATGTAGGAACAATGATTGTTGTGAGCACCTCTGAGAGAAAGCCACCCTCACATTCCTGTCCCAATGCCAGATAGTCCGTTTCTCCCCGTATGTGTCTGAGTCCCCCAGAG
>NW_006287201.1:0-375 GCF_000327345.1 Myotis davidii | reverse complement strand
GATGCTTGAAATGATTTCAATCTTCTTGAATTTCAAGAATGTTTGCCTGTGTTCCAATATGTGGTCTATCTTTGAAAATGTCCCATGTGCACTTGAGAACAATGTATATTCTGTGGCCTTGGGGTGAAAAGTTCAGAAGATGTTGATTAAGTTCATCTGATCTAGTGAATTATTTAGGATTGCTGTGTTTTGGGGTTTTTTTTTGCTGATTTTTTGTCTAGAAGATTTATTCAGTGATGTCAATTAGGTATTAAATTTCCCTACTATGATTGTATTACTGTCGATCTCTCTCTTGATATTTTCTAGAAGTTTTTTGTATGTATGTATTTGGGTGCTTCTCATTTGGATGCATATATGCTTACCAGAGTTATTTCC
>NW_006287200.1:0-418 GCF_000327345.1 Myotis davidii | reverse complement strand
CGGTGTTCCCCTATGCCGCCATCTTAGTTTCTCGACAAGGTTCTTTCTTTATTTTGCAACTTTGGAGCTTTTTAGATGTCCTGAGGTGACAATGTCTGATACAAAGTAGAGCTAGTGAATTAACCAATTTGTAAATATCTTTTTGTTATAATTGTTAGAAAAGAGGCATCTTGGACATAGAGTTGTTGAACCATCTCAGAAATGGACATCAGGATTTGTTCATGCGAGGGGTGTAAGTGGATGTGTTCATATTCACATTGTGGTGATAACCACTGATGTGCATGCATCTCTTTGGGCTGTTCTATAGGAATATGTTGTTAAGCACTTCAGTCAAAACTTGTTTCCCTGATAATATTTTAAATTATAAATCATAATTCTCTTATAGAAGCACTAGAGGCCCAGTGCACAAAAATTTGTG
>NW_006287199.1:0-330 GCF_000327345.1 Myotis davidii | reverse complement strand
ATTCAGACTGGTATGTCAGCTTGCTGCTGGGGTTTGGATGATCAGGACTGAGTGAGACATACTGGACACACCCTGGAGCCTTCCTGTGGTCTCTCCCCAGCTGGCCTATCTTCCAAGTCGATCCCCAGAACTAATGGGGCACCGGTTTGGTGCCTTGGCCTGGCCTTTGCTCTCTTGTAATCTGGGACCCCTCGGGGGATGTCAGACAGACAGTTTGGGCCGATCCCCACAGGCCAGATCAAGGCACCACACTGGTGCACAAATTCCCCCAAACATTTGTTGTTTTTTTGGAGAGGGTAGTATCGGTGGATGAACCTCAGGAGATCAAAC
>NW_006287198.1:0-362 GCF_000327345.1 Myotis davidii | reverse complement strand
AATTTGCATACTGCAGGCAGGGTGGAACAGTGTAGCTGCCAGCACAAGAGCTACCACCCGGGCCCCTGTGTGCAAACCCAGAAGCCGCCTGCTTGCCCCCTGTGATCGGATCTGATCCCAGGCCTCAGGCCTGCTCCAGAAGCCCCAAAAGCTGCCCAGAAGCTGGTGATCGGAGGGGATGGGGGTCCCTTGCCCAGGCCTGATGCCTCTGGGCGAGGCATCAGGCCAGGGCTGGGGGTGGAGCTGGCAATCATAGGAGGGGTCTGGGGGCCCCCTGCCAAGGCATGAAGCCTGGGCCAGAGGCACCAGGCCTGGGCAGGGGGCCGAGTCGGTGATTGGGGGGAGATGGGGGTCCCCTGCCC
>NW_006287197.1:0-291 GCF_000327345.1 Myotis davidii | reverse complement strand
AGAAGCAAGCAATGCATGCATAAATAAGAGAAACAACAGATATCTCTCTTTACTTCTCTCCCTCTCTCTCTCTCTCTCTCTCTCTCTCTCTCTCTTTCATCAATCAATCAATAAAAAAAGAATCCAGCCTTCCTCTCTGTAAAAAATCAATAAAGTATATTTTTTAAAGAAAAGAATGTATTCCTCAGAATCGTGTGGACCAGGACTCCACATCCAAACCCTCTGCTGCCTATTCCTGTGAATTCAGGCTTTGCTCTTAGCCTTGGCGACGGCATGGATTAATGTGGAGAT
>NW_006287196.1:0-806 GCF_000327345.1 Myotis davidii | reverse complement strand
AACCATCCAAACCATCTCCAGTCCTCGCCTCTCCTGTGGGTGGTTTCCACGACGCCTCTCTCCTGTGGGTGGTTTCCATGACTGAACCAGGACTGACCATGTAGGAAGAGCCCAGTAGCCCCAGTTGAGGGAAGGATGTGTGAAGGGCTGGGGAGCACTTGGGTCCCAGCTGGCTGTGGAGGGAGCACAGCCTTTCCACGCCCTGCTGCTCATTTAGAAGCACTCAGGGCAGTGGTTCTCAACCTTAGCTACACATCAGAATCACCTGGGAATCTTTTTAAAATCCTGATTTCTGGGCCTCATCCTCCAGAAATTCTGTTTCTTTGTTATGGGGTGGGGCCACAACATTAGTGCAGCCAAGGTTGAGAACCACTGACTCAGTGTAATGCCCAGGCAATGTTCAATGCTGTGTATAATAATGTCTCCTTTCTCTTTCTCTTTACAGAGAAAGTGATGGAGCGTTTGGATTGAAGCATTATGGGCCCTGCGAGTCTTCCTAGGGCCATGGTAGCAAGCCTACTTTGCGGAGGACGCCACTCTGAGCCTTTTCAATGAGGGCGTCAAATTCCTAGGTGACTGCACAAAGCCTTCTGTTCTATACAAGATGGAGTAGAGAGTGTTGGAAATTGTCTCTCAACTCTAAGAACCTAGATTGATTTTCATTCTCCGTTTGATCATTAAATAGCAGATGAAAAACTACCTTAATCCTGTGTTTGATCATATAAAAGGTAATGCAACTTACAATCATAAATATTTCAATCTATACAATACTAAATATTATCTTTATTAAAAATACAACCTTTTGT
>NW_006287195.1:0-494 GCF_000327345.1 Myotis davidii | reverse complement strand
GTGGAATCTAAAACCAAAATCAAAAATAAAACCAAAAACTGGGCTTAGATACAGAAAGTAGATCGGTGGTTACCAAGGGCAAGGAATTTGGGGTAAAAGAGATGAAGGAAGGACATCAAACTTTCAGTTTAAAAGAAATAAGCTCCGTACAGCATGGTGACTAAAGTCAATAATACTGAATTGCACATTTGAAAGTTGCTAAGAGAGTGGATCTTCAAAGTGCTCATTACAAGAAAAAAGCATTTTGTAACTATGTATGGCGACATTTGTTAATTAGATCTATTGTGCTGATCATTTCAAAATATATACAAATATAAAATCATTGTTATACACCTAAAACTAAATATAATGTGAATGTCAATTATACCTCATAAAGAAAACTACACCCAATTAATCCCAACTGAATATATCCATATATAGAAAACAAGGATAAAAGGTGGTAGTCTCTTAAAGGCATGCACGAAGCACATATGTGTAGGAAAAAATATTACAAG
>NW_006287194.1:0-202 GCF_000327345.1 Myotis davidii | reverse complement strand
CGAAACATGCAGGGGCCTTCTTTTTATATCTCCTGTGGTCTTTGCCCTGCAAATATGGATTATGCTTCCAGTTCTTTTCACAGGCCTTGCAAGAAGGCCCTCAGGTGTTGGAGGTCTCCAGGCCATATCTAATGGTTTGGCCTGGCGCCAGTGTTAATAACTCTCCCTCCTGGGGCAGTGAACTGTTCACAGTTTTATGGCC
>NW_006287193.1:0-458 GCF_000327345.1 Myotis davidii | reverse complement strand
TGTGTGTGTGTGTGTGTGTGTGTGTGAATCCCTCCCAGTGCCCTGCCAACAGCAATCAAGGCTCAATTACAACAGAATAGTGCACACAGCCCACACAAGGGGTGCACCTGGAATGCCCAGGTTAGGTGAACAGGAACACTGTGCCATTGGGCCCTACTAGATACCTACTACATAAGCCCACTCTACCAAGACTGGGAGACATAGCAGCTCTGATACATAGAAGCAAACACAGGGAGGCTACCAAAATGAGGAGACAAAGAAACAGGTCCCAAATAAAGAACAGAACAAAACCCTAGGAAAAAACTAAACAAAATGGAGACAAGCAATCTACAAGATGCAGAATCCAAAACACTGGTTATAAGGATGTTCAAGGAACTTAGAATTTCAACAGTATAAAAAAAGGACATGGAGCCCTGGCTGGTTGATCAGTGTTTAGAGCAGGGGTGGGCAAACTTTTT
>NW_006287192.1:0-266 GCF_000327345.1 Myotis davidii | reverse complement strand
CGGCTCAGGGTCTGGGCTCCAGGCAGGGCTTTTGTTCCCCTCCACCCCCCTGCTCAGGCCCACCCTACAGAACACAGGCACACAACAAGTTGAATGCTTTCAATTTAATTGCTCTGAGTCGTACACATGATTAAGGCATTAAGTCCCCCAATCCCATTCTTTACAGCTTCTCAACCGAAAATTTTGCTTGGATCCAATCTATTCTTCAGATCATATGGAAGAAAGCAGGGATGAGAATGAGGCTTGATGGGCCTAAAGCCCCACCC
>NW_006287191.1:0-1111 GCF_000327345.1 Myotis davidii | reverse complement strand
TTCTAAACCTCAGAGGGCAACCTCAACCGCCCACCAATCCTCTAATCTTTCTCCTTTATCTCACCTTCCCAGCTACCTGGGGACCATGTGAAGGGTGAAATAATCCTTATTATAAGCCTCAGGTTCCTTTTCTCTGCTGGTGTCCTATACTGTGCCTACCAATATACTCAAGTGTTGCTTTTAAAAAAAATCATTTCACCTTTCTACCTAGCACCCCTTGTAAGTGCAATAAATTATTATTTTATTTTTAAATTTTTTGTAAATATCAAACAGTTTGAAGAACTGGTTTAGGCTCGGTGCTTCTATACCCTTAATAGTACTTCATACTTGAGTCTCTAGCCAAATGGCTACTCTTGCTGGTCAATAAAGTCTCTCCTTACAAAATCACCAGTGACCATTTGATGCCAATCACTACACTGTGTTCTTTAATTTTAATTCTGTCCTCTTCTAATGTTGAACAATTTTACAGCACCAATCACCTTCTCATTCTTAAAAATCTTCCCTTTAGCTTTTCTCATCTCCTTTTCACTCCTCTTTATTTCCCTTACTGTCTCAGCCCATCACTGGAAAATGAGCCTTTTCCAGTTTTCAGAACTCACATTTCTTTTCTTTTTGTGGTCATTCCCAAATGGCTTCATCACTACCATGACTTCTACCATGCTAAACCCAACCACTCTGTATCTAAGTTGTGCCCATTTGCATCCCAAAACATTTCCACTTCCATGTTCCATAATTCACCCACCGCAACAGCAAAAACAAATGTTTAAGGAGAGCATATGAAGTATCTGGCACTGAAACTAGGTATTAACAATAGAGATGTGAATAATGTATTCTCTTGATTTCCTTATTTTGATTTAAAGGTCCCAAGATTATTTTTTAGATACTCAGGAATACAACTTTGGTGTGAATCTTTGATTATTATTTTCCTTCATTTTTCCCTCCTCAAATTCTCTTCCAGAAGTTACATGTAAGCATCCTATAAAATATTCTGTCTCTAAAGCATTTACAGTTCCCATTCTCCTTTTAAAAAGCATTTCATACATATAAAAGAGTACAGAAAACATATATGAACAGTTTAAGGAAGAATCATAAGAGGAACACCCACATACCC
>NW_006287190.1:0-316 GCF_000327345.1 Myotis davidii | reverse complement strand
GGCCTGTGCCCTGTCACAATGTGGGAGCCCCCGCAATCCATCGCCCCGAAGAGGTAGGCCCGCCCACCCATCCAGGGCTCCTCGATGAATTGCCCCAAAGAGGTAGGCCAGAGCCAGAGGAGGCCTCCGTCGTGGCCCCGCCCGCATCCCCAACACTGCAGTCCCTGCCCACCTGCGCCTGCTGCACTTGCAGCCTCCAGCTGATCAGTTGTTATGTGTGAGGGTGTTCTGACCATTTGCATATTACCCTTTTATCAGTATAGATGAGCATAAATATCATTTCCACCTCCCCAGTAGGGTTACTGTGAGAATCACA
>NW_006287189.1:0-690 GCF_000327345.1 Myotis davidii | reverse complement strand
TATGTATTGTAAAATAGTGGTGTAGTTTCAATTGTTTGTGTATATCTGTACAATTTACCAACACCATTTATTGAATAGACTATCTTTAGTCCATTGTATGTTTTTGCCTCCTTTGTCAAGTATTAAGTGACTATAAAGGAGTGGATTTATTCCTGGGCTTTCAATTCTGTTCCATTCATCTACACGTTTGTTTTTATGCCAATCCTATGATGTTTTGATTACTGTGGCCTTGTAGTATATATTGATATCAGGGAGGGAGATTCCTCCAAATTTGTCCCTTCTCAAGTTCATTGTTGCTATTTGGGGTCTTTTGAGGCACCATACAAAGTTTTTTACATTTGTTCTAATTCTGTGAAGTATCCCATTGGTATTTTTATACTAATTGTGGTGAATCTGTAGATGGCTTTGGGTAGTATGGACATTTATTGATGTTAAGTCTTCCTATCCATGAACATGGTATATGCCTCTATTTCCACTTTGCTGAGAATTTTTATCACAAATAGAAGCTGGGTTTTATTAAATGCTTTTCATGTTGTATCATGTTAATTGATTTGTGAATGTTGTATCATGTTAGTTGATTTGTGAATGTTGAGCCAAACTTGCATGCTAGAAATAAATCCCACTTTATCATTGTGCATGTTCCTATTCATATATAGCTGAATTTGATTTATTAATATTTTGTTGAAAAAT
>NW_006287188.1:0-367 GCF_000327345.1 Myotis davidii | reverse complement strand
GGCCCAGTGCATGAAATTCGTGCACTCAGGGGAAGTCCTTCAGCCTACCCTGCGCTATCTTGCAGTCTGGGAGCCCTCACGGGATGTCCAATTGATGGCTTAAGCCCGCTCCCTGCAGGCAGCAGAGCTAAGCCAGCAGTTGGATATCCTTAGTGCTACCCTGGAAGCAGGAAAGGCTCCTTCCACTGCCGCTGCTCTGACCAGCCATGAATCGACTTCTGGCTAAACTGTGCTCCCCTGTGGGAGCATACTGACCACCAGGGGGCAGCTCCTGCATTGAGCATCTGCTTTTGGTGGTCAATGTGCTTCATAGTGACTGGTCGTTCCACTGTTGGGTTGATTTGCATATTAACCTTTTATTATATAG
>NW_006287187.1:0-303 GCF_000327345.1 Myotis davidii | reverse complement strand
CAAATTCCATCTCCGTGGTTGCTTTCTTATACCGCTTCTACTTTCAAAAATTGGGTTACCTGGGTAATAGGAACAGAACTCTTGCAAATCGGTGTGAAAAAGTGTCTTAGTCTGCTTATGGAGCTACAAAACCATTATTGAGCCTGAGTGGCTAGAACAAGGAGAATTCATTATTTCATTTCATTTTTTCCCATTCTGCAGGCTGGAAAGTCAAAGATCAAGATTCTAGGAGGGCTTGGCTTTAGTGAGAACTCTCTACCTGACTTGGAGACGCTCTCTTCCTGTGGAGAGCAATGCAGGAAG
>NW_006287186.1:0-750 GCF_000327345.1 Myotis davidii | reverse complement strand
GGTGACAGTTTCTCAGACTTTTCTTGTTTTTGAAGACCTTGCCGGTTTTGGGGAGCGTTGATTAGGTATACACTCTCGAAGGGACTTGGCTGTTGTTCTCATGATTAGACCAGGGTGCAGGTTTTTGGGAGGAAGACCACAGAGGTGAAGTGCCGTTTTCAGCACACTGGATTAAAGGCGTGCACATCCAATCACATGACGGATCCCTGGGGGCGCTGGCCTTGATTGCCTGCTGAAGTAGTGTCTGTGAGGTGTCTCCATGGTAAAGTTACCTTCCCTCACTGTGCTCTTTGGAAGACAGTCACTATGCACTGCCCACATCTAAGACTTGCGAGATTACGCTCCCCTTCTTTGAGGAGGGAGTGTCTCCTAAATTATTTGGAATTCTTTTGCACCAGAGATTTGTCTTGTCTTCCCTCATTTATTCAATCATTATTATTTTTTGAAGTTTTTTCAAAATAGGTTTTTATTGATTTTTAGAGAGAGAGGAAAGGAGAGGGATAGAGAGATAGAAACATTGATGAGAGAGAAACATCAACATCTATCAGCTGCCTCCTATACGCCCCTTGCTGGGGATCAAGCCCGCTTGTGCCCTGACCAGGAATCCAACTGGTGACCTCTTGGTGCATGCTCAACTACTGAGCCATACCAGCCCAGCAAGCCATTAAAAGCTTTAGTACCCCTTTGTGTATTCAGCCTGCAGATCAAGAAATGACATTGCTCCCTAACTGGTTTGGCTCAGTGGATAGA
>NW_006287185.1:0-1030 GCF_000327345.1 Myotis davidii | reverse complement strand
TTTCATTTTATATTGATTCAAAAATTCTTTCTTTTTATTTCTATCTTCTTTATTTTTTATTATTTATTTAATTTTATAGGGGTGACATTAGTCAACATGAACATATAGGTTTCATGTGTGGATTACTAAGTTACAAAATCTGTATATAGGACCATGTGCCCACCACCCAAAGTCAAATCTTCTCCTGTCACCTCATATTAGGACCCCTTTCTTCCCCCACACCGCTCCCTCTGGCAACCACCACACTGCTCTTCATGTTCATAAGTTTCAGTTTTCTATTCAACATTTGAATTAAATCATATAGTTCTTAGCTTCCTCTGTTTGACTTATTTCACTTCTCATAATGTTCTCCAGGCCCATCCATGTTGTTGTAAATGATGCTATTTCATCCTTTTTTATGGCTGTATAGCACTCCATTGTGTATATATACCACATCTTCTTTATTCAGTCTTCTAATGTAGGGCACTTTGGCTGTTTCCAACTCTTGGCCACAATGAATAATGCTGCATATATCTTTGCATATAAGTGATTTCAAGTTTTTTGGGTATATACCCAGGAGTGGGATTGTTGGGTCGTATGGTAGCTCTATTTTTAATTTTTTGCGGAATCACCAGACTGCTTTCCATAGTGGTTGTATCAGTCTACATTCCCACCAGCAGTGAATGAGGGTTCCCTTTATACTACAGAGCTATGATCATCAAGACAGCATAGTATTGGTAGAGAAACAGATACACAGATCAATGGAATGAAATAGAGAGACCACACCTGTATGGACAGATAATTTTTGACAAAGGAGCCAGAAATGCACTTTGGAGTAAAGATAGTCTTTTCAATAAATGTTGCTGGGAAAACGGGAAAGCCACATGCAAAAGAATGCAACTGGATTGAAGTTTATCTCCTCTATCTTCTTTAAATTTCTTTAAGTGTACTTTCAAGATAAAATATCTATACTAATAAAAGGGTAATATGCTAATTAGACCAGACGTCTTCAGGACACCCTTCCAGACAAAGCTACAGTGTGGGGGGCCAA
>NW_006287184.1:0-346 GCF_000327345.1 Myotis davidii | reverse complement strand
CTAGAGGCCTAATGCACAAAATTTGTGCACAGGACTGGGGGGCCTTCAGCCCTCTTGCAATCCAGGACTACCTACTCCTAACCGCCCGCCTGATCACTCCTAATCACCCGCCTGCTCACTCCTTACTGCCCACATGCTCGCTCCTTACTGCCCACCTGCTCACTCCTTATCGCCCGCCTGCTTGCTCCTTACCACTTGGCTTGCCGCTCCTTAGTGCTGCCCTGGAGGCAGAAGAAGCTCCCGCCACCATTGCTGCACTCGCCAGCTGTGAGCCCAGGGTCTGGATGAGCAGCATTTCTGTTGTGGGAGCTCTCTGACCACAAGGGGGCAGCTCCTGTGTTGAGTG
>NW_006287183.1:0-431 GCF_000327345.1 Myotis davidii | reverse complement strand
AGGAATTCAAAGGCAGCAAAATCTCAGACATATTTGAAAGCAATTTCTTCACCAATACCACTCCTAGGGCAAGGGAAACTAAAGAGAAAGTAAACAAATGGGACTACATCAAAATAAAAAGCTTTTGCACAGCAAAGGAAACCATCAACAAAACAACAAGAAAGCCCACTGCATGGGAGGACATATTTGCCAATGTTATCTCTGATAAGGGTTTAATCTCCAAAATTTATAGGGAACTCCTACAACTTAACAAAAGGAAGATAAACAACCCAATCAAAAAATGGGCAGCGGACCTAAATAGATACTTTTCAAAAGAAGACAGAAGGAAGGCCAAGAGACACACGAAAACATGCTCAATGTCACTAAGTATCTGAGAGATGCAAATGAAAACAAAAATTAGGTACCATCTCGCACCTGTCAGAATGGCTGTC
>NW_006287182.1:0-232 GCF_000327345.1 Myotis davidii | reverse complement strand
CTTTCAGCAATAAAGATAAATTTAAAAAAGAGTAAATATCATAAAAAAGAATTTTGCTTAATCATTTGAGATAATCCATGTAAATCACTCAGCATAAATTGTGACACAAATAACCAATTGCTCATAAAAAAAACCCACACAACTTGCCTGGAAAAAGTGAAGATTTATGTAGGTAAGTTGCTGGCATTTGGGCTGGGAGCAGCATTCCTGGTGTAGGAGTTGTCACCTTTTT
>NW_006287181.1:0-671 GCF_000327345.1 Myotis davidii | reverse complement strand
ACTGGTGCAGCCACTGTGGAAAGCAGTGGTGTTACCTTGAAAAATTAAAAATGGAACTGCCTTATGACCCAACGATTCCACTTCTGGAAACATATCCAAAGAAACATGAAACTCGAAAGAATATTTATAGACCCCAATATTCATTACAGCATTATTTACAATAGCCAAGATTTGGAAGCAGTCCAGGCGTCCATCAGTAGATGAGTGGATAAAAAAGCTGTGGTACACTTACACAATGGAATACTACATGTCTGTGAAAAAGAAGGAAATCTTGCCTTTTGCAATAGCATGGATAGACCTTGAGAGCATGATGCTAAATGAAATAAGCCAGTAAGAGAAAGATAAATACCATGTGATTTCACTTATATGTGGAGTCTAAATTAACGCAATGAACTAATAAGCAAAATCCAGTTTTATATTTTAGAAGTGGATGCTTTCATGCTAAAATAAGAGAAAGGGTACTGATGGCAGTAATTATTTTATAATGCATCCAAAAAATAAGATAGCCTTGGCTGGTGTGGTTCAGTTGCTTGGAGCATCATCCCGTACACTGAAAGGTCACTGGTTCCACTCCCAGTGGGACACATACCCAGATCACAGGTTCAACCCCAGGTTGGGGCACCTGCGGAAGGCAACCGATAGATGTCTCACTCCCACAGGGATTTCTCTCT
>NW_006287180.1:0-341 GCF_000327345.1 Myotis davidii | reverse complement strand
CTGAACAATAAAGATTTAATTATAAAAATAAAACATAAAATATTCTAGGAGAAACCAAGATGGCGGCATAGGTTAACGCCAGAGATTGCTGCCTCGAACAACCAATTCAAATTACATCTAAAAGAAGGAACGGACATAATCCAGAACCACAGGAGGGATGGCTGAGTGGAAATTCTACAACTAGGAGTAAAGAGGATATCATACCCAGACTCAGAGGAGGCGCAGTCCTGAAGTGAAATTTTCAGGTGCATGCGTGCGCGGAGCGGGCTGGTGGAACGGAGGGCGCGGTTGTTGTTTACAATCAGGAAGTAGCTTCAGACTCTGAGCTCCAGATCCGGGCG
>NW_006287179.1:0-263 GCF_000327345.1 Myotis davidii | reverse complement strand
TGTCAGATTTTGATGATTATAAGTAAAGCTTCTGTAAATATCTGTGGGATTTTTTTGTGTGAATTGAGTATTCCTTTCATTGAGTTAATAGCTTCAAGAGGGACTTTAGGGTTGTGTGGCTCAGGGGTTGAGCATCAACCCATGAACCAGGAGGTCACATTTGAATCACAGTCAGGGTACATCCCAGGTTGCAGGCTCGATCTCCAGTAGCAGGTGTGCAGGAAGCAGCGCATCCATGATTCTCTCTCATCATTGATGATTCT
>NW_006287178.1:0-403 GCF_000327345.1 Myotis davidii | reverse complement strand
CTGGGGGAGGCCTGGTGCAGCCTGGGGGGTCTCAGAAACTCTCCTGTGCAGCCTCTGGATTCACCTTCAGTGACTATAGGATGAACTGGGTCCGCCAGGCTCCACGGAAGGGGCTGGAGTGGGTCGCATACATTAGATTTAGTGATGGAGATAACACATACTACGCCGCCTCAGTGAAGGGCCGCTTCACCATCTCCAGAGACAGCACAAAGAACACGCTGTATCTACAAATAAGCTGTCTGAGAGCTGAGGACACAGCCAGTATTACTGTGTGAGAGACACAGTGAGAGGGAGTCAGTGTGAGCCCAGACACTAACCTCCATGCAGGAAGATCTGTGACGACTAGGGGGCGCTCAGGGTTCCTCAATAAAAGGACCATCCCAGCAGCAGGTGCAGTTGGAGG
>NW_006287177.1:0-551 GCF_000327345.1 Myotis davidii | reverse complement strand
TAGAGGCCCAGTGCATGAAATTCATGCACTCTGTGGGGGGAGGGGGGGGTTTCCTCAGCCCAGCAGGCACCCTCTCACGGTGCAGGAGCCCTTGGTGCATGTCCAACTGCTAGTTTAGGCCCACTCCCCTAAGCCAACAGTTGGACATCCTTAGTGCTGCTGTGGAGACAGGAGAGGCTCCCACCACCACTGCTGTGCTCACCAGCTGTAAGCCTGGCTTCTGGTTGAGTGGCACTCCCCCTGTGGGAGCACACTGACCATCAGGGGCCATCTCCTGCATTGAGCGTCTGCCCCCTGGTGGTTAGTGCGCATCACAGCAACCAGTCGTTCTGCCATTTGGTCGATTTGCATATTAACCTTTTATTATATAAGATGATCCTTTGTATATCTGTGATGTCTGTAGTGACTTTCCTCTCATTTCTGATTTTGTTTATATGGGTCTTTTCCTTTGTGAGTCTTTCCTGGAGTTTACCAATTTTATTAATCTTTTCAAAGAACCAGCCTTTTGTTTTATTGATTTTTTTGTATAGTTTTTTTGTTCTCTATTTCAT
>NW_006287176.1:0-660 GCF_000327345.1 Myotis davidii | reverse complement strand
CATTAAAACCTTCCATTGTGTTTTTTATTGCCATTATATCATTTTTCATGTCCTCTTGATTCTCACATCTGTTGGTGAATTTCTTATCCAAACAGTTGAGCATTTTTATAACAATTACTCTGAATTCTTTCTCTGTCATATTGCTTGCCTCCATTTTATTTAGTTCCTTTTCTGGTGATTTCTCCTTTTCTTTCCTTTGGGAATTGTTTCTTTATCTCCCCATTTTTGTTGTTTCTTCCTGGCCCTGGGCACCCTACCTGAGGTCTTGAGAGGTTGAAGCTTATAGTGGTTCAGTGGCCCGGGACTTTTTAGCTTGGAGGCTGGGTCTGCTTTGAGTCTCACGCCTTTACTGCTATGAGTTGTAACCCCTTCTCCCATAGATCTGATCCTTATTTTGTCTGCTTCAGATGTTCAGGGTCAGTGGGGTTGCATGCACAGTTCCTCTAGTGTGCAACTCCCTATGAGGCCTGGTACTTGCAGTAAGGTGGTGTCTAGGAACCTCTGGTTGGATACTTGCAGTGTGGTCCTGTGACCCTTGCCTGGGCTCACCAGGTTGGACCAGCAAAACAATCTCTGGCCTCAGGGTTGGAGCAGTCACAGTGCAGGTCTGTGTTGCTATGGCAGCCCTGTCAGCATGGGATCCTGGGAGGCTGGTTCTGG
>NW_006287175.1:0-715 GCF_000327345.1 Myotis davidii | reverse complement strand
AAACATAGGAGCTTTATCGCAGTCTAGAAAATATACTAATCTTAGGTCCATTCCACTTTATTTAATCCTTAGTTCACAAGGGGTTGATTTTTTTTAATGGGTCTCAATACTGTTTTCTAAAATTACAATCTATAATTGTTATTCTATAGAAAACTGTACAGGAAGTAAGTAAATTAGAATAACTTTAATTGGAATATAACTTAAATTTTTAAAAATTTTAAATATATGTGTTTCCATTGCAGTAAAAGAAATAGGTGGCATATATATTTTGGCAAAAGGAGCTATTCTGTGGTTATTTACTTTATCAGTATTAAGTTATTTTTTTACCCTTAAAGAATTTGTTGTGATAAAAACCTGTAAATTTTCTGGTTTTGATCATGACCGAGTCTGTTGCTTGTCGTGTTTTTTGTGAGCAGTTATGTTTTTAAAATATCTGTTTTTCCTTTTTGGTTAATATGGGGAGCATGGATACCAAAATTATTTTTTCTTTAGAATCTTCATGTTGTTTAAAATGTTTCTTACACTTATGACAAGCCAAAACTGCCTGTTAGAAGGTGCTATTGCTACCTGTGGGATAACTGGCAACAAGACAGGCTTTTTCTTTTCAATGGTTGACTTTTACTCGAAGGTAATTAAAAAAAATGGCAGATTTTGTAGCCTTGGGTATGTCCAAGATTAGCAGTGGGTTGTCAAGATTTTCTTTTGTTAAAGGAAA
>NW_006287174.1:0-730 GCF_000327345.1 Myotis davidii | reverse complement strand
CCTTGCCCTAACCGGCTTGGCTCATTGGATAGAAGGTCAGCCAGCGGACTCAAAGGTCCCAGTTTCGAGTCCAGTCACGGGCATGGATCTTGGTTGTGTGCACATCCTCAGTAGTCCAGTCAAGGGCATGTATCTTGGTTGTGTGCACATCCCCAGTAGGGAGTGTGCAGTAGGCAGCTGATAGATGTTTCTCTATCATCTTTGGTTCTAAAATATAGGCCCAATGTTAATTACATAAAGAATCTTTATTTGATATACAGAAAGCTGATATTTCACTGGAAATTTTTTGCCCTTTTTAAAGACATGGGTTCTCTCATTGGTGCTGTGGATTTTACAGGAAACGTCGCATTGCTGTTACATGTCCTACATCAGACAATGTAGTCTTCAGGGTAAAGTGCTCTCTTGTGAAATTAACTTTCTTGCTCTCAATTGAATTTTGTGTAACACTTACCCTTAAAATTTCCTAGTGGCTTTCCTATCATTGCTTTATGTTTGTAATGCAAAATTAGTCTTTTTATATTTAAATCCTCAAGCTGGAAAATGTTTAATTTTTGTTTTATTGATTTTAGAGAGAGGAGAGGTGATGGAGAAAGAGAGAGAGAGAGAGAGAGAGAGAGAGATTGATGTGAGGGAAAGACATTGATTGGATGCCGCCTGCAAGGAGGATGGTCCCTGAAAGGGATTGGTCTGACAACCTCTATATATGCCCTGACTGGGAACTGAACCTATG
>NW_006287173.1:0-246 GCF_000327345.1 Myotis davidii | reverse complement strand
TACTTTTTGAAAGAAGACAGAAGAAAGGCCAAATATATAAGAAAACATTCTAAAAGTCACTAATCATCCGAGAGATGCAAATCAAAATGACAATGAGGTACCATCTCACACCTGTCAGAATGGCTACCATCAACAAATCAACAGATTGAAACCAAGATGGCGACATAGGTAAACAATGAAAATTGCTGTCTTACACAACAACTTCAAAAATAAAACTAAAATACAAAATGGACATCATCCAGAACC
>NW_006287172.1:0-432 GCF_000327345.1 Myotis davidii | reverse complement strand
TAAGACTTTCATGTCTAAAGTATCTTGATATTCTTGTATGTTCAAAGTACCATCACAACCACATCTTTCACCATTTTAAATCATTACCAGTTATATTTTGTTCTTACCCTATTGCCAAAGTGCTAAAGTTTCTGTCTCAGAATATTAGCTCTGGCTTACGTATATGAAATAAAGAAAAAGCTGGCTATATGGATAGGTAAGTGAAGAATTGTAGGAAACCAAGTATCCAAATGTTTATTGTGTCAAAATGTTAATAAAACATGGATTCAGAACTTGATGCCTATGATGTATAAGTTGAGTAAAACTATACAAATTGTAAAATTAAAAAGTCACAGTTTCCTTTTCTAAAATAAGTTAATTAATTTTAGCTTTTTTATTGCATTTAAATGAAATGATCTTTGTAAAGATCTTATACAATTGCCTATCAAATAA
>NW_006287171.1:9912-11837 GCF_000327345.1 Myotis davidii | reverse complement strand
TTTTCATTCTGGGCCAGCTTTAGCTCTGAGGCTAGACTCCAGTTATGAGACTTCCACTGCTGAAAGCAGGTTTCTGGCCTTTGTTTACCCTTCTGTATTTGAAACAATGTTGCGGTCCTGCTGGCTGAAGCCCGGGGTTTTGTTTAGCTTCTATTTTTGTAACATAGTTGCTTAGAGTGCACCTGAGAGGCCGGCAAGGCAGGCAGGGAAGCTTTGGCTTCCTCCGTCACTAAAGCAAGCAAGCCTCATGTTAGTTTCCAGCTGCCTGGCTGCCGGCCGCCATCTTGGCTGGCAGTTAATTTGCATATCTCGTTGATTAGCCAATGGGAAGGGTAGCGGTCGTACGCCAATTACCATGTTTCTGTTTTATTAGATAGGATGGGAGATGGCAATGTAACCACAAAATGACATACGTCAAATCCGATGTAACCCGAGGTCTGCCTATATGTGTTTGTGTGTGTGTGTATACACTAGGAGCCCGGTGCACAAAATTCGTGCACTGGGTGTGGGGGGAGGGGGGAGTGTCCCTCAGCCCAGCCTGCCCCCTCTCACATACTGGGAGCCCTCAGGCGTTGACCCCCATCACCCTCCAATCGCAGGATCGGCCCCTTCCAGGCCTGACACCTCTGGCCTAGGCGTCTTGCCTGGGCAGTGGGGACCCACAGCTGCAGCGGCCCCGCGATCGTGGGCTCCGCTTTAGGCCCAGGCAAGGGACCCCTAGCTCCTGGGACTTACAGCTTCGACCCTGCCCAGCTCCCATCGCTGGCTCCACCCCTACTTCCTGCTATCACTGGCCAGGGCGGCAAAGGCACCTGATTCTCCGATCATGGCTGGGGGGCAGGGCAAAGGCGGCCTCGTAGCTTCCCCCTGGGTTTCCAACCACTGTCAGTGGCAGGGGGCTTCTTCCTGCTTTCCCTTTCACCTCCCTGCATTGTGCCTACATATGCAAATTAACTGCCATCTTGTTGGCAGTTAACTGCCAATCTTAGTTGGCAGTTAATTTGCATATAGCCCTGATTAGCCAATGAAAAGGGTAGCGTCGTACACCAATTACCATTTTTCTCTTTTATTAGTGGAGATATATATCATATATAATAAAAGTCTAATATGCTAAGTGCCCAGTTGTCCATTCAACCAATCAAAGCATAAAATGCTAATGATATGCTAAGGCCACTCAATAGCTCTCTATGACATGCACTGACCACCAGCGGGCATACAGTCGACAAGTCAAACAGTTGCTATGACATGCACTGACCACAAGGGGGCAGACAGTCGACCAGTTGACCAGTCGCTATTATGTGCACTGACCACCAGGGGGCAGATGCTCCAACTGGTAGGTTAACTTGCTGCTGTGGTCCAGCTGATTAGGACTGAGTGGGACAGGCCAGACAAGCCCTGGAGCCCTCCCCAGCTGGCCAACTTCCCGCATCCCCCCCCAGCCCCAATCATGCACTGGTGGTGTCCCTCAGCCTGGCTTGCACCCTCTCGCAATCCAGGCTGAGGGAGCCCCCCGCTCAGAGTGCATGAATTTCAAGCATCAGGTCTCTAGTATATATATATTTTTTTCCTTTTTCTTTCTTTTTCTTCTGTTTCTTTTCTTTCATACCATTTTTTCTCTCTTTGATATCATTTGTGCTCTCTTTTCTCTCCCCTAATTCTCTTTTCTCTGGTGGTCACTTATATTAGGGTTATCAGTGTTACAAGTACATTTGTGTTTTGTTCTCCTTATGTCATGTCTTGTTGAGGTGAATTTTATCCTATTTGGCCAATGTTCTAGAGAACCAGCCACATTACCAGACACCCAGAGAGGAGATTCCATCCATGAATGGATGAATAACACTCCAGACCCAACTACAGAGGCAGGAAGAAGGTAGCAGTGAGGGAGAGAGAGTGAATGAATGATGGAGCAAATGAAGAATGTGTAG
>NW_006287171.1:7732-9881 GCF_000327345.1 Myotis davidii | reverse complement strand
TGTGTGTGTGTGTGTGTGTGTGTGTGTCCACTTAGATCCCGCAGGACCCTTGGGAGCAGGCTGAACGGGCTTACCTAACTAGCCAGCCTCTGCTATCATTGCAAACACTCCCAGAGCAGCCGGTTCTTCCTCAGAGGCCTCACTATTTTGAAGGGGAGAGCTGCTGTGACTGGAAGCTAAGTCTCACCTCCACCCAGGGTGCCCTCAGATAACACCCGGGACTCTACAGCCACCCCCGCCAGGGACCTGCTGCCTCAGCTGTGGTCCCACAGTCACCAAGACTCCAACCACCCTAGGTGCAGGCTCCTGTGAGTTCTGGAGAGCGTTCCCTTCTGACTGGCCCAACACTTTAGCCCAGGGCATGGCGACCACACAAGCCACAGACATGTGAGCAGCCGCTCCTGTCTGAGGAACAGCAATCCCAAGAGCAGCCTACCCCAGGCCAAGAAGTGGCAGCCTCACATGTCCTGCCCCCGTTCAAGGAGCAGCAGCAGTGTGAGCGACCCGCCCCCCATCCGAGGAGCAGCAGTCATGCAAGCAGCCTGCCCTCGTCAAAGAAGCAGCAGCCATGTGCACAGCCCACCGCCATACAAGAAGCAGCAATTGCTTGAGCAGCCAGCCTACCCCGGTCCAAGGAGCAGCCCACCCCTGCTCAAGGAGCAACAGCCGCTTGCAGCCCAGACCCACCTGAGGAGCAGCAGCTGCACGAGCAGCTTGCCCCCATTTGAGGAGCAGCAGCTGTGCGAGCACCCCCCCCCAATATGAGGAGCACCAGCCTCGTGCACAGCTCACCCCCATCCGAGGAACAGCAACCTTACGAGCAGCCCACCCCTGTCTGAGGAGCAACAGCTGTGCGAGCAGCCTGCCACCATCCCAGGAGCAGCAGCCACACACAGCCCGCCCCTATCTGAGGAGCAGCAGCCTCGTGAGCAGCCCACCCGGTCTGAGGAGCACCAGCTGCACAAGCAGCCTCCCGCCACCAACCAGAGGAACTGCTGCAAATAGCACCCACCAGATGAGCTGCTGCCAACTAAGGAGCAGCCTCTGTTGTGACCACCTGGGAAGCAGCCGCCACCTGAGGAGGCATTACCACCCAAGGAGCAACCCCTGCACGACTCCACACCTAGGTCCGCAGGTGAGAGCAAAAATGGGTAGACAAAGAAACCCCCAAAGGAAAGAAAAGGAGAAATCGCCAGAAAGGCCAGGAAAGGAGCTAAGTGAAACAGAGGCATGCAATACGACAGAAAAAGAATTCAGAATAAGGGTCATACAGTTCATAAACTGGATGGGTGAAAAAAATCAACAAATTATGTAAAAATCAAGAAGAAATAAAGACTGATATAGCTGCAATAAAAAACACCATGGAAAGTTTCAACAGCAGACTAGGAGAAGCAAAGGATCAAATTAGCGAATTAGATGTCAGGGAAGCAAAACACACCCAAATTGAACTGCAATTGGAGAAAAAAAATAAAGACTGGAAGAGAGTCTAAGGGAGCTTTGGGACAACATGAAATGAAGCAACATATGAATAGTAGGGGTGCCAGAACAACAGGAAGAGGAATAAAAATTAGAAAACCTATTTGAAGAAATAATATCATAAAACTTCCCTGATGTGGGGAAGAAAAAAGTCACACAAGCACAGAGAGTCCCAAACAAGATGAACTGAAAAGACCCACACCAAGACATGTCATAATTACGATGATAAATGTTCAAGACAAAGAGAAAATCTTAAAGGCTACAAGAGAGAGACAGAAAGTTACGTACAAGGGATCTCCCATTAGACTATCAAATGATTTCTCAACAGAAACACATCAGGCCAGAAAATAATGGAAGGAAATTTACAAAGTGATGCAAAGCGAGGGACTTAATCCAAGAATACTCTGTCCAGTAAGGCTATCATTCAAAATTGAAAGGGAAATAAGGAGCTTCACAGACCAAAAAAAAAAAGGCTAAGGGAGTTTATCACTACCAAGCCAACAATGCAAAGAAATGCTAAATGGACTGGTGTAAAAATAAATATAAAGGGAAGAAGGAACACAGGCACAAAAAATAAAAATGGCTACAAACAAGTACATATCTATATACCAGTATATAAAAGCCAAAGAGACAAAATGACTAGTCACTATGATGCGCACTGACCACGAGAGCG
>NW_006287171.1:6395-7083 GCF_000327345.1 Myotis davidii | reverse complement strand
AACAAACAAACAACCAATACATAAAATCAATGAAACCCAGAGCTGGTTCTTTAAATGATAAACAAGATTTACAAACTTCTAGCCAGGCTCACCAAGAAGCAAAGAGAGAGGACCCAAATAAACAAAATCAGAAACGACAGAGGCGAAATAACAACACACCCCATAGAAGTACAAATGATTGTTAAAAAATACTATGGACAGCTCTACTCCAACAAACAAGACAACCTGGAGGAAATGGACAAATTCCTAGATAAACAGATCATTTCAAGACTCAATCAGGAAGAATCTAAAAATCTCAACAGGCCAATAACTATGGAAGAAATTGAAGTAGTAATCAAAAAGCTTCCAGTGAACAAAAGTCCAGGACCAGACTGCTTCACAGGGGAGTTTTACCAAACATTCAAGGAAGAACTAAAACCTATCCTCCAGACTATCCTAAAAAATTCAAGAGGAAGGAACACTTTCAAGGTCATTCTATGAAGCCAGCATCACCCTAATACCAAAACCAGGTAAAGACAACACAATGAAACAGAATTACAGGACAATATCCCTCATGAACATAGATGCCAAATTCTTCAACAAAATCTTAGCAAATCGGATCGAGCAGTACATCAGAACGATCATACACGACTACCAAGTAGGATTTATCCCAGGGATGCAAGGATGGTACAATATCCGCAACTCAATA
>NW_006287171.1:1202-5731 GCF_000327345.1 Myotis davidii | reverse complement strand
GAGCACATTATCTGCAAACTGAGAGATAATGCAGCAGAGCCCCTGCTTCCCTCTGTGACTAATCCTCCTTTGAGGCACATGGGGCGGGGGAGCCTGTGGAGGTCCAGGGTCACCATTAAGGTGAGGGCAAAAAGAAACCCTACCCCAAGCAGTGTGGCTGTATGGTCTGATGGCAGCCAAGGAGGCCAAGGGTGGGAGGTCACAGAGGTAAAAAATCTTGTGATCCAGTGCCATCTAGTGGAAAATAGTAGCAAGACCTCTTCAGAGAAAGCTGCTAAGAGAAGGGCCACTTAGAAATAGATGCCTGCAAAGAGGAGACCAGCAAATGCCATGAGTAATTATGGCAGCAAAGCAGCTCGAAAAGAAAATGAAAAATCTCCTAAAGCAAACTGGAACACATGGAAATATGTGATGTAAATTATGACACAGAATTCAAGACTACAGTTGTATAAAAACCCCATTGATTAGTATAGTATTCACTTCTGATTGGTTATTTTTTATGGATTCTATGTCCTGTTTAAGTTGTTGAAGTTCTCATAAGTTCCTTGAGCAATCTTATAAACATTTTTTGAACTCTATATTTGGTAAATTGTTTGTCTTCCTTTCGTTTAGCTCTTTTTCCAGAGATTGCTCCTGTTATTTCATTTGGGGCATGTTTCTTTGTCCTCCTCTTTCTGTTTCTTTCTATGTATTAGATCGATTTGCCATGTCTCCAGGTCTTGGTAGAGTTGCCTTATGTAGTAAGTGTCTTGTGGGACCCTATGGCACACTCTCTTTGATCACCTAAGCTGGGTGCTCTGAGAACATCCCTTGTGTGGATTATGTGAGCTTTCCCGTTGTAATTGAGTCTCTATTGCTATTGGCTTGTTCATGTGTGAAGAGGACCCTTAGCTTAGGCTGGCTGATTGTGAGGACTGGCTTTCACAGCAGTGTATGAGCTGCTGTGCAAGAGCTGACTACACAGAGCCTGTTTCCCCTTTTACAGGGTTCTGTGCCTGCTGAGATCACTCTTTGGGTATGTTGCTTGTTAAACTAATTAGACCCTGCTCTGATGTTTTCTGAAACTGGCAATTGGGTGTGTTGCTTTCAGAGACTTTGGGGAGGATCGCTGGTGCAGGTCAAAATCAGACACTGACTATGATTGGCGTTGGGAAACTTGTTTAGACATACAAAGCAATCCACCGTTTTTGGCCGTCTGCTGGACCTGGGTTATGTGGGAAAGAGCAAGCTGTGTGTCAAGTTTTGCTTCCACAGGCACCAGGGGAAGGTGAGCTAAAGGCCCGAGGCCCCCAGCCTGCCTTCATGTGAGGCTCAGTCACTGAAAAAGCCTCTGGCAGTACTCAAGTTGCAAGGGGTAGGTTCTCAGTGAGTCACTAGATAGGGGCAAGTAGTGTTCACCAGATTATTATAGGTTCAAACTTGATCCCAGTGTTGGGTTGAGGCAACTCTGCCAAATTCCAGGGTACCCTAAGTCTAGCTGCCACCCAGAGTGCCCACAGACCTTCTGGTGGGTTTGGGTCTTAGGGAGTTTTCAGGGCAAGGCCAGCAGAGTTTATCATCCTCTAACAGACCAAGTGTTGGCCGTGTGAAGGGAGGTTCTGAATGGATGTTCCACACAAAAAATAACCCTTGTTCTTGAGCCACACAACTTAAGTCTGTTTCAGATTTTGCTGAATCCTCCTGGAGAGCCAAAGGATGGAGCTCGTGAATCTCCCATGAGGAGGAGGCCTGTCAGGCACACAGGAAGGTGGGGGAATGGCCCCTGTTCCAGAGCCACAAAGCTCAGTCACTGGTATCCCGAGTTTGCCTGACTCCTCCATAGGGTGTGAGCTTTGCAGGGTGCAGCAACAGGAAATGTGGATGGTGGGCTAATGCATCCCCCCAGGTAGATGCCATAAGGAGGGGAGTGCTCTACCCAAGAAAAATGGTGTCTGCAGTGTGGGAAAGGGACTCAGCACAGGGATCCTGGTGATTGTCCCCTCAGCTCTCTTCCTAGTGTCACAAGCCGGTCTCTCCTCACATGACTCTAGCTCACTCAGCCCTCCCTTCGTTGGAGACCAGGCTGGATGGCTGCAAATGTAATTTTGTGCACTGGCCCTTTAAGAGGATACTGTGCTTCTGTCTCTCCCTGACAGACTGAATCACCTCTGATTTTCATGGCCAGATGTTATGTGGGTGCCTTCCTGGGTCTGGTGCTCTGGGATAAGGGGCCCTGCGTAGGGTTGACCCATGATCCTGAAGCTGAGATATCACTCTATTATCTCAGCCACCACCTGTGGGAGTGGAGCAAGCCCTTTTCATGTCTCCACCCTTCCTACCAGTCTCAGTGTGGCTTCTGCGAATCCTTGGTTCTAAGACTTCCATTCAGTTAGTCTTCAATTGGTTATTCTAGTTGATTGTTCTATATTTTAGTCATAATTCCAGTTTGCTCCTGGGAGGAGGTAAGTGTACCTTCCACCTACTTCGCTGCCTTCTTGGATCTCCAATACTCTGTATCTTACTTAAATCTTCTGGTTTCGCAGACTTTCTCTGACACCTGCTGGTCAAAGTGGGGAGATATGTAGTGTGCCTCCTCACTTCTGCCAGGTGGCTGGAAGATTCAGGCTCACTGCTCAGCTTCTGACACCAAGGCAGGGAAAGGGGTACTTCATTACTGTGGGCTCTACTGATTCCATGGGGTGGGAGGACTTATTCCTGATTGATAGGTTGGGAGAGTAGGCTCCCCAAGTGGCCTCTACTGACACCACAGTGGGTGGGGTGCACCATCAGGCAGGAATAAAACTCCTTCTCTATCCCCACCCAAGCAGAGAATCTGAGGAAGCCTCATTACAGTCAAGCAAGGGTGGGTACCATGGTTTCTTTAATGGTATTTGGTTAGAGTAGAAGTTTTTTGCCTTTCTTGGTTGTCCCTTTCCTGGTCCTTTGGCTGAAGAGGGCAGGCTTTTCTTGTCTGTTCCCATTGGTGTTTCTGGGTAGCTCGTTTTGCCAGCACCCAATCTGGGATAAAAGAGGCAAAAGAAAACCCAGGGAACTCACTGTGGTGTTACGTGCGTCCCAAGGTCCTTAGCCAATTTGCCTGCTACTCTTCATCTTTCAAATTTTTCTTATATTTTATACATCTTCAGGATTTTAGCTGTACTTAGTGGGGAAAAATATGAAATTTGTGTACTCCATCATCCTGCCTACTTTGTTTTAAATAGTGAATTTTCTAAAATGTGGTCCTTGAAAATGGCTTATTTTGCAGTTTGTAAAATGAAAGCATATTGTAAGTATTTTTAACACAGATGAACTTTCATAACATCCCTATTGAGCTCAGGCAAAACACTAAGGACATAGTGTGTAATAACTCCCCGCCCTCCCCCAACTACAACACGAAGTAGCAGTATCAGTTAAGGAGTCATCAGATGTTTTACTCCTTAAGTCTGATATGACAGATATTTTCAATCAAGGCAAAATGAGAATAGAAGTTTTTTAAATCTCTAAATTTAATTTACACAAAATAATCTTTTGGCTAAACTTTTGCAATGATATATTATAGTTCTCTCTAGTGGTCTTTATTTGGGAAAATATGGAGTCCATTAGATAATAAATTTAATCTTAAGACTAAGACTAGGAATTACTCTTGTCTTTTAGTCTAAAATACTAACTCTTACACTCAACAAGAGCAACTGCATCACAAAGTCTTAATTCCAAATGTATGTGGAAAGGCAATGCTGTTGAAGTACCGTCAATAAAGCAGATGTTTCACAGTGGTTGTGATTAATTCACGTTCATGTTGCTATCAAGCTCTCGTAGACAACATTTACATTTGCAAGATGGTAGAATTTGAGAAATTTTCTTCAGTATAATGTCAAAGAAAGAAGCTAACTGGGCTATGTAAAAATCAATCAATAGGGATCACACAAACTGGAATACAAGTGATCAAAAATGCATTAAATGTATTATACTAAAGAGATTATTTTCGGACAGACCCTGGCTAGAGAACCCAACCATGCTGATCAACTGAACGCAGTCTCCATGTCATTCCTTCTTCGCCGATTACGTCCACACCTTTGGGAATCCCTGGACCTGCTGGGGATGGACCCCAACAAAAGCCCTATCCGGTTTGGCTCAGTGGAGCGAGCATTGGCCCGAGGACTGAAGGGTCCTGGATTTGATTCTGATCAAGGGTGCATACCTCGGTTGCAGGCTCGATCCCCCTGGTCCAGGAGGCAACCAATTGTTGTGTCTCTCTCGCATTGAGGTTTCTCTGTTTCTCCCCCTCACTTCTACTCTATTTAAAATCAATGGAAAATTATTCTCAGCTGAGGATTAACAAAAAACAAACAAAAAATAAAAACAAAGCCATAAAAAAAGAGAGATTATTTTCTCCTAATTAAGGAGAATGGCCAAGCAATTTGGTACAGTTGACCCTTGAGCAATGTGGGAATTGGGACCTTGAGCACTGGTCCCTTATGTAGTTGAAAATGCATATAACTTTTGACTCACTGAAAATTTAACAACTAAAAGCCTATTGCTGATCAAAAGAT
>NW_006287171.1:0-500 GCF_000327345.1 Myotis davidii | reverse complement strand
TTGCTAGGGACTTGCCCGGCACTTGCTCTCTACCTCTATTTGTTATCTTACTTCTATCATTGACAGTCCCTCTAGGTTGTGGGCTGCTTGCCTGTGTTCCTGAGAAGCATCTACGGTACCAGTCTATAGAGTGTGTTTTCTTTAGTGAATTACCGGTATGTTTACCGGTAATAAACTTGCACTGTTTTATGTATATGTTTGATTACATACAGCCTTGTGACAGTTTTCCTGCATGTCATAAGCATTTGAATATAAATTAAAATGTTAAAATCAAATCTGATATTGTTTTACCTTTTATTTGGTGTGTGGAAGGTGTGCGGAAGAGGGGGTAGTCTTATACGGCGAGTATATAACAAACTCTGTATTTTGAGTGGAAATGTTAGAGGGTCGTCTTATATGCCCAGTCGTCTTATACGCCGGCAAATACGGTAATGATAACAATCTGTTAACAAATATTTTGTATGCTTTATGTATTATCTACTGTCCTATCTAATAAAAGA
>NW_006287170.1:0-388 GCF_000327345.1 Myotis davidii | reverse complement strand
TCTTGTCTGATTACTATGGCTAGCACTTCCAGTGCTGTATTGAACAGGAGTGATGAAAGTGGACATCTCTGTCTTGTTCCTGTTCCTAGGGGGAATGGGTTTAGTTTTTGCCCATTAAGTATGATGTTGGTTTGTCCTATAGAGCTATTATTATGTTGAGGTATGATCCCTCAATTCCCACTTTGCTGAGAGTTTTTATCAAGAAAGGGTGTTGGATTTTGTCAAATGTTTTTTCTGCATTGATTGATATGATTTTGTGATTTTTAAAAAAATTCTTTATTAGTTAAGGTATTACAAGTGTCCTCATTCCCCCCATTAACCACCATACTCCCCCTGTAACACTCATGCTCTAATGTCCCTGTTGTCCATGTCCATTGGTTTGGCTTAT
>NW_006287169.1:0-610 GCF_000327345.1 Myotis davidii | reverse complement strand
AAATAAACAAATCGGACTACATCAAACTAAAAAAATTTTGCCCAGCAAAGGAAACCATCAACAAAACAAAAAGATAATTTACTGGCTGAGAGATCATTTTTGCCAGTGATACATCTGATAAGTGTTTAATAATAACTAAAATTTATAGGGAATTCACACATGAACACCAAAAACAAGCAAACAATTTAATTTAAAAATGGCCAATAGATTAATAAAAAGATGCCCAAATGTCACTAATCTAATCATCAGTGAAATGCAAATTAAAACTACAATGACATACCACCTCACATCTGTCAGAATGGCTATCATCAACAAATCAATAAACAAGTGTTGGAGTGTACTTTTGGTGGGAGTGCAGATTGGTGCAGGCACTATGGAAAACAATATGGGATCAGGCCTAAACAAGCAGTCAGACATCCCGTGAGGGGCCCCATATTGGAGAGGGTGCAGGCTAGGCTGAGGGACAACTCCCCATGCACGAATTTTGTGCACCGGGCCTCTAGTACTTAATAACATTAGGATAAATTTGCAGTATCAGATGACTAGTAGAATTAGTGTTGTAATCATTGTAAGGTAGTTAAAATTTTTTTTAAATATATTTTATTGATTT
>NW_006287168.1:1711-2935 GCF_000327345.1 Myotis davidii | reverse complement strand
GGACTCCTGCTAAGAACAGGAGTGCAGGGCACTGCCCCCCTCCCTCCAACACATAGCTGCGGGCCTGAATGCCCTCGTGCACCTTATCTCAGCATCCCCTCTTCTTATCCTTTTTCTTAATCCTCACCTGGGTATTTTTCTAATGATTTTTGGAGAGTGTAGAAGAGAAGTGGAGAGAGGAGAGAGAAAAGCATCAGTGTGAGAGTCATATCAATTGGTTGGCTCCTGTAGGCACCCCAACCCGGGGCTGGGGATCAAACCTGCAACCCAAGCACATGCCCTTGACTGGGAATCAAACCCAGGCCTCTTCGCTCTGCGGTCCGACACCTCAACCACTGAGCCAAACCAGCCAGGGACCCCTCTTCTTTTTAAATTTATTTGCAGATACACACCACGTCATGAATACAGACATCATGACAGCTTTGGGTCTTTTTCCTTATTAATTTTATTCCCACCCTACAACCTTCTCCCCTCCGGCCACCACCCACTTGTTCTCTGTATCTATGGGTCTGTTTCTGTTTTCTTTGTTCATTTGTTTTGTTCTGTTTTAGATTCCACATATGAGTTGCTCATTTCTCAACATCTTTGCAAACATGTGGTTTTATTGCACCTTTTCATTTTCTCCAACCTGGTGAGTGTGACGCTGCCTGTCCGTTATCTCCCTCAGTTTCCTCTGATTATAGAGGAGGCCAGTCAGTGCTGATGGCCACGCAGGGGTGTCTGGAGAATGGCAGGCAGTGTGTTTCCCATTAGTGCTTTGTTTCCTGTGTCCCACACCATTCCTCTGAATTAGTATTTCTTCTTCCTGGAATAAATCCTTAAGTAGTTCTGTTAATGAGGCCTGCAGGTGATACGACACTCAGTGTGTCTTCTGTTTTGTAATATCACTCTTTTTTCCTCAATATTGTGTGACAGTTTATCTGGGAATAAAATTTTATGTTGATGGTGATGTTTCCTCAACACTTTCAAGGAATTGCTCCAGGGTCTCCTTCCACCGCCTGTTGCTGATCAGCAATGCCCTGCATCTGATGTCATTTCCTTTTAGGTTAAACTCTCTCTTGTCTCTGCTGGCTTCTAATGGAGACAATTCACAGTTTTACTAAAATGGATTTAGGTGTAGAATTTATTTGTGTTTATTCTGCTGAATTTTCACGCAGCACTTTCCACTGAAGATTCACAATTTTTCTTTGATTCTAGAAAATTCTTCCATATTTATTTAGCCAG
>NW_006287168.1:0-744 GCF_000327345.1 Myotis davidii | reverse complement strand
CAGGAGGAAAGCCAGAGGGCAGGAGGCTCTTGACACAGTGGAGGGTGAGACGAAGGGTGAGGAGGAGGGAGGATGAGGCTGGAATTGGGAAAGAAGCAGAGGTGTCAACAAGGAAGATTGAGGGTTTCCCCATCATGGGAACCCTGCCTGGCCTCATCTAGGATCCAGGTGGGGAGGGACATACTTCCGGATCCAAGAAATGTAGCTCATCACCCGGGCATACACCCCAGGGAAGTCGCGATGATCACAGCTGTATCCCCAGCTCACGATCCCTACCTGGACCCAGGTGCCTTCCCAGCTGCACACCAGGGGCCCCCGGAGTCACCCTGTGGGGAGAGGCAGGACTCAGTGAACATCTCCACACGGGCCACTGCATGGAGCTTCTGAGTCCCGATTCCCTGGGCCAGGAGGGGGCAGAGGACCGAGGACGGGGCAGGTGGGACCTACCTGGGAGGAGTCCAGGCCCTGACTCCCAGCGCACAGCATGTCATCCTGGATGATCTGGCCAGTGTTGGTGGAAGAGCTCTGGTAGCGCTGGTTACAGACCCTGTTCCCCACCATGGGAACCATCACCTCCTGCAGCTGGTAGGGCCAGAGCTGTGGAGCTGTGGGGAGGGGCTGGCTGAGAACCAGGGCTGGTCCAGGCTTCTGCTCTTTCCCAAGAGCAAGGTACTGTTTCCAGTCCTTCTGGGCCATCCCGACCATCAGCCAAGGGCACAGGGAGTCCCCCTGTGGGCCCTGACC
>NW_006287167.1:0-653 GCF_000327345.1 Myotis davidii | reverse complement strand
ATTTGTTTGTAGCCATTTTTATTTTTTGTGCCTCAGTTCCTTCTTACCTTTTTATTTCTTCTTTTTACACCAGTCTCTTTAGCATTTCTTGCATTGCTGGCTTGGTAGTGATAAACTCCCTTAGCCTTTTTTCGTCTGCAAAGTTCCTTATTTCCTCTTCAATTTTGAATGATAGCCTTGCTGGATAGAGTCCCTTGCTTTGCATCTCTTTGTAAATTTTTGTCTATTCTTTTCTGGCCTGATGTGTTTCTGTTGAGAAGTCATTTGATAATGTAATGGGAGATCCCTTGTTTATAACTTTCTGTATCTGTCTTGCAGCCTTTAAGAGTCTCTCTTTTTCTTGAACATTTGCTATAATTATAATGTGTCTTGGTGTGGGTCTTTTTGGGTTCATCTTGTTTGGAACTCTTTGTGCTTGTGTGACTTTTTACTTTCCCACATCAGGGAAGATTTCTGATATTATTTCTTCAAATAGGTTTTCTAACCCTTGCTCCTCTTCCTGTTGCTCTGGTACCCCTATTATTCGTATGTTGTTTCATTTCATGTTGTCCCATAGCTCCCTTAAATTCTCCTCCTGTCTTTTAATTTTTTTCCTCCAGTTGCAGTTCAGTTTGGATGTATTTTTCTTCCCTGTCTTCTAATTCACTAATTTG
>NW_006287166.1:0-295 GCF_000327345.1 Myotis davidii | reverse complement strand
TAAATAAATTTGGCAATATAGCAGGATACAAAAATTAGGTCAAGAAATCTATGGTGACCGGAGTTAGCTGTCTCGAACAACCACTTCAAAATACAACTAAAAGACGGAACGGACATCACCCAGAACCACAGGAAGACTGGCTGAGGGGAAATTCTTCAACTAGAAGGAAAGAGAACAGCATACGAAACTCAGAGGAGGCGCAGTGCAGAAAATATAAATGTGCGGAGGTACGCGCAGAGTGGGCTGGTAGCTGAGGGCGCGCTTGGCGTTTTCAATAGGGAGGGAGTCTCAGATT
>NW_006287165.1:0-408 GCF_000327345.1 Myotis davidii | reverse complement strand
CTAATTGCCCCCAACTGCCCCCGCCCCTGCCAGCCTGATCATCTCCAACTGCCCTACCCTGCTGACCTCATGGCTCCCAACTGCCCTCCCTGGCTGGCCTGATGGCCCCCAACTGCCCTCCCTGGCTGGTCTCCCAGTCTAATTAGCATATTACCCTTTTATTAGTATAGATTATACTTTGGCTAATCTCATTAATTAATATAATTAAAATGACTAATGTATTACATTTTCCTATTTGGTATTATAACACTTATTTTATTGTTTAAAAATATTTAATGGCATCATATAAACACTATGTAAGAAAAAAACAGAAAGCAAAGAAGAAAATGTTTAAATAGTTGAATAACAACAAAAATGACATAACAAAATTCATTATAACTTTATATATATAAACTCTTACCACAATAA
>NW_006287164.1:0-470 GCF_000327345.1 Myotis davidii | reverse complement strand
TGCTAGTACCAGGCAGTTTTGAAAACAGTGGCTGTACAATATAGCTTGATATCTGGTATTGTGATCTCTCCAACTTTGTTATTCTTTCTCTAGATTGCTGCAGCTATTCAGGGTCTTTTTTTATTCCAGATGAATATTTGGAGAGTTTGTTCTAGGTCTTTGAAATATGCTGTTGGTATTTTAATGGGGGTTGCATTAAATCTGTAGATTGCTTTGGGTAGTATGGACATTTTAATAATGTTGATTCTACCAATCCATGAACACAGTATATTCTTCCATTTGTTTATATCTTCCTCTATCTCTTTTTTCAGCATCCTGTTTTCTGAGTACAGGTCCTTTATCTCCTTGGTTAAGTTTATTCCCAGGTATTTTAATTTTTTTGTTGCAGTGGTAAATGAGGTGGGTTTTTTTTTTAGTTTCCATTTCTGTGAGTTCATTATCTATACCAGGGGTCCTCAAACTACAGCCCA
>NW_006287163.1:0-983 GCF_000327345.1 Myotis davidii | reverse complement strand
CCTAACCTGGTGAAGGAAATTGACATACATATCCAAGAAGTGCAAAGTTCCAAACAAGATAACCTAAATCAGCTCACACCATCATACATAAAATGGCAAAGTTTACAGACAAAGAGGAATCCTTTTTAAATCCTCACTTGAGGATCTGTTTATTGATTTTAGAGAGAGGAAGGGAGAGAGAGCGAGAAAGAAAGAAACAGTGATGTGAGAGAAACATCTATTGGTTGCCTCCCATATGTACCCCAACCAGGAATTGAACCTGTGATCTATGTATGTGCCCTAACCGGGAATGGAACCCACAACCTTTTGATGTATGGAATGATGCTCCAACCAACTGAGCCACCCAGCCAGGACCTAAGAGATAATCTTAAAAGCAGCAAGAGAAAAGCAGTTAGTTATATATAAGGAAGCTCTTAGAAGACTGCCAGCTGATTTCTCAACAGAAACTCTGCAGGCCAGAAGGGATTGGCATAAAATATTCAAAGTGATGAAAAGCAGTAAACAACAACTATATTTACTATACCTAGCAAAGCTATCATTTAGAATCAAAGGACAGATTAAGAGCTTCCCAGGGTTTACAATCAAAGATAAAGAGCTTCCCAGACAAGAAGAAGTTGAAGGACTTCAACAATAAGCCAGTATTATAAGAAATGTTAAACGGACTTCATTAAGAAGGAAAGAAATAAATATTTATAATAAATGGCAATAACTATATATACCTATCCACAATTACATTAAATGTAAATGGATTAAGTGCTCCAATCAAAAGACATGTGGTGACTGATTGGACCACAAAACAAGACCCTTCTATATGCTGTCTAATATAGACTCACTTCAGATTGAAAGACACACACACAGACTGAAAGTAAAAGGATGGAAAGAGATATTTCATGAAAATGGAAACAAAACAAAAGCTGGGGTAGCAATATGTATACCAAACCTGCAATCAGACCTATGAACATTGGTCTATAAAATAATAAAAG
>NW_006287162.1:0-449 GCF_000327345.1 Myotis davidii | reverse complement strand
GAACCCGGGACCCTTCAGTCCACAGGCTGAAGGGTGGACTATCCACTGAGCCAAACTGGCTAGAGCTGCAGCCAAATATTTACTTAAAAAATTTTTTTGTAACTTAATTAGCAAAGATTTTTCTTTCTTCCTCTCTTTCTCTCTCTCTCTTTCTCTCTCTCTCTCTATGTTTTTTTATTTTATTACTAGAGGCCCGGTGCACAAATTCGTGCAGGGGTGGGGTCCCTCTACCAGGGGGGCTGGTCATCCAGGGGGAGGGGCTATAGGAGGTTGGCTGTGGGGGGCGCCCTGACCACCAGGGGGCAGCTCCTGCATTGAGCGCCTGCCCCCTGGTGGTCAGTGCACGTCATAGCGACCGGTCGAACGGTCGTCCGGTTGTTCAGCCCTAACGGTCGCTTAGGGTTTTCAATATATAGATTATTTTTTAAAAATATATATATTTTATTGAT
>NW_006287161.1:0-241 GCF_000327345.1 Myotis davidii | reverse complement strand
CCCAACACCATTTATTGAAGAGATTGTCTTTAGTTCATTGTATACCCTTGCCCCAATGTCAAATACTCATTGAGCATAATTGTTTGGGTTGATTTCTGGGTTCTCTGTTCTGTTCCATTGATTTATATGCCTGTTCTTATGCCATTATCAGGCTTCTTTGATTCAGTGGCTTTGTAGTATAACCTGATATCTGTTATTGTGATCCTTAAACTTGGTTCTTTTATCTCAAGATTGTTGTAGC
>NW_006287160.1:0-755 GCF_000327345.1 Myotis davidii | reverse complement strand
CCCCTGCCATAGACTGATGCCACACAGGGCCTTCATATCTACAAAGCCACTTGCTGGTAGGAGGTTGAAGGCCTCACATCCCTGTCTGGAAAGGTTAAGGAAAATCTTTGCTTTTAACATGCAATATTTGCACATTAATTCTGTAAGAATTTAGCTAAATTTTTCTCCGGTCCAGTTTAAGAACCCATTGTGGCCCTCGAGTCAAAAAGTTTGCCCACCCCTGGTTTAGAGCCTCACATCTGCTCATCAAACTCATTCACACATAACCTTCCATAGTCAAGCACATAAGTGTCAGTCAGCTTTTTGTCAGTGAAATATGTCCTCACTGTTCTTCAGACTAACTTTAACATCTGTCTTAAACCAACCCTTTAATCTTCACAAGAATTAATATTCTCTTCCTCTCTCCACAGGCAATGTTTTGTATTCACGAGGTTTGTCCAACTTTACACACCAGGGACTTAACTTACACTCTATGATAAGTAACTATGGTTTTAATTTCCATACATGTAGCTTCACACAATACCCCACAAAGTGAAGCATAACTCTCAAGGCATATTCCTCCCTTTACCTCTTTTCCTTCTTTCGTCCAGTCAACCTGCCAGTGTACCTTCCTGGATGTGTTCCACTTGGCTCTTAAAGAGCAATCAAAACTTTTTTTAAGTAAAAAATTTGTAGAGATTAGAAGAAAATAGACCTAAAAGCATTCTTTTTGTTTCTTTTCCTGCTCTGCCACATTTAATGCCTGTTCCCTGGGG
>NW_006287159.1:0-2124 GCF_000327345.1 Myotis davidii | reverse complement strand
ATAGACTGGATTGTGACTTCTTAGAGAGTATTGGAACTTCATAGACATGATTGTGACATAGACAGTATTGTTATTTCATAGATAGGATTGTTACTTCATAGGCTGTAGTGTTACATCATACACAGGATTGTGACTTCATAGAGAGGTTTGTTACTTCATAGATTGGATTGTGACTTCATAGAGAGGATTGTTAGTTCATAGACAGGATTGCGACTTCATAGAGAAGATTGGACCTTCATAGACAGGATTGTGACATCATAGAGAGTACTGTTACTTCATAGACAGGATTGTTATTTCATAGGCTGTAGTGTTACATCATAGACAGGATTGTGACTACATAGAGAGGATTTTTAGATCATAGACTCTATTGTGACTTCATATAGAGGATTATTAGTTCATAGACTGGATTGTGACTTCATAGAGAGGATTGTGACTTCATAGACAGGATTGGTACTTCATAGAGTGTATTGTTACATCATAGACAGTATTTTGACTTCATAGAGAGGATTGTTAGTTCATAGACTGGATTATGACTTCATAGAGAGGATTGTTACTTCATACACTGTATTGTTGGGTCATAGGCAGTATTGTGACTTCATAGAGAGGAATGTTAGGTCATAGACTGTATTGTGACTTCATAGAGAGGATTGTTATTTCATAGACTGGATTGTGACTTCATATTTAGGATTGTTACTTCATAGCGACGATTCTTTCTTCATAGAGTGTATTGTTACATCATAGACAGTATTATGACTTCCTAGAGAGGATTGTTACTTCATACACTGTATTGTTACATCATAGAGAGTATTGTGACATAATAGAGAGTAATGTTAGGTCATAGACTGCATTGTGACTTCATTGAGAGGATTCTTATTTCATAGACTGGATTGTGACTTCATAGAGAGGATTGTTACTTCATAGATTTGTGACTTCATAGACGGTAATGTAACATCATAGACAGGATTGTGACTTCATAGGAATGTTACTTTATAGACAGGATTGTTACATCATAGATAGTATTGTTACTTCATAGATTGAATTGTTATTTCAAAGACTGGATAATGACTTCAAAGAGAGGATTGTTAGTTCATACACTGTTTTGTTGAGTCATAGGCAGTATTGTGACTTCATAGAGAGGAATGTTAGGTCATAGAATGGATTGTGACTTCATAGAGAGGATTGTTAGGTCTGAGACTGGGATGTGACTTCATAGAGAGGATTGTTACTTCATAGCCAGTATTGTTTCTTCATAGAGTGTATTGATACATCATAGACAGTATTATGACTTCATAGAGAGGTTTGTTACTTCATAGACTGGATTGTGACTTCATAGAGAGGATTGTTAGGTCTGAGACTGGGTTGTGACTTCATAGAGAGGATTGTTACTTCATAGACAGGATTGTTACTTGATAGACTGTAATGTTACATCATAGACAGTATTTTGACTGCATAGAGAGGATTTTTAGTTCATAGACTGGATTATGACTTCATCGATGGATTGTTACTTCATACACTGTATTGTTAAGTCATAGGCAGTATTGTGACTTCATCTAGAGGAATGTTAGGTCATAGACTGGATTGTGACTTCATAGAGAGGATTGGAACTTCATATACAGGATTGTCACATCATAGACAGTATGGTTACTTCCTAGACAGGATTGTTACTTGATAGGCTGGAGTGTTACATCATAGACAGGATTTTGACTTCATAGAGAGGCTTGTTACTTCATAGACAGTATTGTTACCTCATAGACTGTATTGTTAAATCATAGACAGTACTGTGACTTCATAGAGAGGATTGTTAGTTCATAGAAAGGAATGTTACATCATAGACAGTATTGTGACTTCATAGAGAGTAATGTTTAGTCATAGAATGGATTGTGACTTCATAGGGAGGATTCTTACTTCATACACTATATTGTTACATCTTAGACAGTATAGTGACTTCATAGAGAGTAATGTAAGGTCATAGACTGGATTGTGACTTGATAGGATTGTTAATTCATAGCCAGGATTGTTTCTTCATAGAGTGTATTGTTACATCATAGACAGTATTATGACTTCATAGAGAGGATGGTTACTTCACAGATTGGATTGTGACTTCATAGAGAGGATTGGACTTCA
>NW_006287158.1:0-345 GCF_000327345.1 Myotis davidii | reverse complement strand
TGGGCGTGGTCGCTGTCTCTCAGAGAAGCAGGGTCCCACCGAGATTGCCTCCTGGGATCCGCTATAAAATAAAGCCACGGCTGGTGGGCACTGGCGCTGTCCATCAGAGGGGCAGCGTCCCACCGAGACCCAACTTTCATTCTCTTGTCTGTCTTTTCTAAGCCTTTCAGCCACCCCCACTCAGGTTCACCCTTGGCTGTGCTGGTGCGGCACACTTTAGAAAGATCTGCCTCCACGCTCCCAGGGAGGGTTCCTGCCTCAAACCCTGCCCTTACAGAAAGCAGTTCCAGGAAACAGCTCGGGGGAGGGCGAAGCTGTTGCCAAGACAACCCCTGCAGGACTGAC
>NW_006287157.1:1521-2707 GCF_000327345.1 Myotis davidii | reverse complement strand
TTACGTCCTAAGCTGATATCTTCACTGATAAGGCCCACCTTTTCCCGTAACTGAGCCTGTCTGTCTTTTTGCATCTACGATAACATGCCCTTGGGATGTCTGGGTCACTTGTGACTTCCCTGCATCTGGAGCCCCTGGGGCACGGCCAGGTGTGCTGGGTCCCAGGATAGAGACCACCAATTCCTTCATCATCATGTGAATTGATCCTGCACCCCCCAAATTATGTGTACATCATTTTAGCTTTTATCCAATCCCAGGGGTTTCTCCGGTTTGGTTTATCCCTCCTTAATCTATCCCCAATGAATTTCCTGTAACCCACCTATGTCCCTCCTTTGATTGGAATGTCTACATACGGATGTCACCCCGCCCTTCTCCGGAGCACTATCTCAATTCATTGAGGTTTTGCTTCCCGGCCTATGTCGGCAGGTCGTCTTGAATAAACTCCCCAAAAATTCTGTGCAGGTTACAAAGTTTTTTTTTTACGTGAATAGAGGCATCCCTTTCCAAAGCAGAACAGAAGAGGGCATTGGAGATTTTGGCCAGAAATGTGTTTTCAAGGCGTTGTTGTTTGCAAGCGCTGGGGTTCCCTCGGGCCAAAGGTGGATGGACCAGTGGATGGGCCATTGTTGAGTGGATGAGGGTGGAGGTGTGTGGCTCCCCGAAGGCATAGGCATGTGGGCGTGGCTGTTGAGAGGGCAGGCGATGGTGGTGAGTGGATGGAAGTGGTGTCTGGATGCTATTAGATTTGCAAAGGGGAGGAAGGGCGAGGTTTTGTGTTTGGTGAGGGAGCCGGCCGGTCTCTCTGCTCTTGTTTCCCCAGAGGTGTGTGTGCAGAGGGTGCAACGCTGGCGTCGGTTGTTTTGTGGGACGGAGCCTGTCGGCTGGGGGGAGGTGCGTGTGGGCTAGGAGAGCGTGCTGAGTGTGGCGCGTGCCTGTGAGTCCTGATGGCAGGGACATTTGTGAGCAGCCAAGGCAGGTCAGATGGTTGGTTGTTGAGTGATGTGAGGAAGGCGAAGGTTGTGTGGTGTGTGGCAAGGCCAGGTGGTGTGTGGGTCCCAGGGCCGGTGAACAGTATCCTTTGGTCCACTCGGGGCTAGGGTGTGGTTCACGGCGTTCGTTTGGGTGGGAGAATCGATGAAGACGGGCAGGTGTCGTGGGGCCAGGGAGCTGTGGCTGTGTAGGAGAG
>NW_006287157.1:0-581 GCF_000327345.1 Myotis davidii | reverse complement strand
TGGTGCACTAGATTTTGGGGGGTGGTGAGAGGGAAGGAGGGGAGTAGAGCAAGAAAGATGGATGTGAGAGATTGTTGAATTGTGATTGGTAATTTTCTAGACTTGTGTTGAGTGTTGTATGTGTTTGTTGTGAATGGTTGTAGGTGGGAGCCGTTTGGGCGATGCAGGTCATGTGTGCTTGTGTGAGTGTGTGTGGGGTCATGAATGGGTGGGTGTGGGAAGATGGGTATTGGTGAGTGTGTGCTGCAGTCCTTGTCGATTTGGTATTTTTAGGGTCGTCATGTGGTCCCATTGTTTGCACAGGACTTGTGTGGGCAGCTGTTGGAGGGAGCCGTGGCAGACCGGTGGAGGTGGCGGTGAGTTGTGAGAGCCCCGTGTCGGGTGCTGTGCATGCGTGTGAGGCTGTCCCCCATACAGTGTGTGCTGTGCGCTTTGGGTTCCTTCCCACGGTTTGTGGCGAAGGCTGCGGTGGAAATGTCTGTTGCTTTATTTCAGGCCAAGTCCTGCATTGAAGGTGGATGTTCCCGTTTGGCCATCCCTGCGAGGTGATTGTCCCTTGGAGCTTCCCCGTGCGGTGACCC
>NW_006287156.1:0-243 GCF_000327345.1 Myotis davidii | reverse complement strand
AGCTGCCGTGGCCAATCCTATACCATCCCACATACTCAGCTCACGGCTGCCATGGCCAATCCTATACCATCCCACATGCTCAGCTCACGGCTGCTGTGGCCAGTCCTATACCATCCGGGACGCTCAGCTCACAGCTGCCGTGGCCAGTCCTATACCATCTGGGACGCTCAGCTTGCGGGTGCTGTGGCCATGCCTCTACCATCTGGGACACTTTTCAATGTCTCTCTCCAGGCGGCGCTCTCC
>NW_006287155.1:0-923 GCF_000327345.1 Myotis davidii | reverse complement strand
ACATGGGGAAGAGCCTCCAGGACCCTTTACTGGGCTCGCCTGCATTCCTCAGCAGCCATCTTTCTTGGGAGGAGCAATCCCCACCCATTGGCATCAGCCTTGGGAAAGCAATCCCCCACCTCTGGAACCTTGTCACTCCACCCTGCATCCTAGGCACTGCTGTTGAATCAGGGTCATAGGCCTGGGCATAGACATCTGGGCATCTCAGGAGGTGTCAGAGCCTGGCTTTGCTGAGGCCATTGACCTACTTTCCCTTGAAACTCACTGGTGACTGCTCCTCACAGGAGATCTGATAGAAACAGCTTGCTGACTTCTGGGAGCCCAACCTATGGTCTCCACAGGCCCCAATCACCTGACCACCAGGGTTCCAAGGTACCAAACTCAGGAAAAAAGCAGGGACAGGCATAAACATGTGGCTCTGGAGCAGGATAACACATGCTTCATCTTCCATGAAGTCTGTTTGGCCCATCCTTCTTAGGGGAGATTCTAGAGCCTCATCCTCCCAATTCCACCAGAAGCTGTTTAACACACTGGGCATTTCCTATGACTGAAGGTAACAGGCAGCCAGCAGGTGGAGGCAGACAGTGGAAGACCCAGGGTTGACTCGGCATGTTTGCTGACCTGGTCCTGGGCCCTGTAGTTGTAAACACCAGCCTTGGAGGTCAGTTTGGTCTTTCCTGGGCACAGTCAAGCACAGAAGACACAGCCGCAAATGGTGGGTCACGCGTATCTTCAAACTGACTGCCAAGGGCTGGGCATAGACAGGATCTAAGATCTGCCTGCACCATAAAACCTCCCAAGATGCCCACCAGCACACCCACTGGCCATCTTCCGACAACATTGGAGCAGCATCCAACAAGCTCCACACACAGCATATCCAAATGGAGATAACAGCAGGCACTACATACTCTGCTGAGGCAAAC
>NW_006287154.1:0-276 GCF_000327345.1 Myotis davidii | reverse complement strand
ACATGATACTGTAGATAGAGAACCCTAAAGACTACATCAAAAAAGTATTAGTATTAATAAATGAATTCAGCAATGTAGCAGGGTACAAAATTGATACCAAGAAATCCATGGCATTTCTTAACACCAATAGTGAACTTACAGAAAGTGAGACTGAAAAAGCAATCCCATTTACCATCACACCAAAAAATTAAGATACCAAGGAACAAACTTAACTAAGGAGATAAAAGACTTAAATGCGAAAACCTACAGGACACCGAAAAAAGAGATAGAGGAAGA
>NW_006287153.1:0-1031 GCF_000327345.1 Myotis davidii | reverse complement strand
AGGAAATTTTAAAAATTAAAAGGTCCATGGAAAGAAAACGGCTATAGAGTTGCAAAAGAGTGCATTTCCATAAGACAAGGAAGCCAGGAGCAGTTACATTTCCATAAAACAAGGGAGTGGCAACAGTTAAATTTACATACGATAAGGGAACTGGGAGTAACAGAAAGTCTAATTTACAAAATAAAGAAGGAAGAAGAAAGCCCAGAGGGAATAGGAGAACAATAAGGAACGAGAAAGCCTCATGTGTGTCATGTGAGATTTAACCTTTGAGTTCTGGAGTTACTATAATAACCAATTCTAAGGGGAATAGCGACCAATCAGAGGGGATATCAAGGCACCAAGAACTGCAGCGTTTATAAACCATAGGGAAAAGGGACTCAGTGGGACTCTTTCTCCTTCCCCAGGTGCGATTCTATACTTGTTCCTCAATAAATTTCCACCTTTGCTATAAAAAAATTTTTGAAACATGCTACAACATGGATACATACTAAAGATATTATGCTAAGTGAAAGAAACCAGTCACAAAAAGATAACAGTGTCTGATTCTACTTATTTGAGGTACTTAGAGTAGTCAAATACATAAAGACAGGTAGTAGAATAGAGCTTTCTAGACACTGGGAAATGGTAAAATGGAGATTTGCTATTTGATAGATATAAAGGTTTTAATTTTGCAAGATGAAAATAGTTCTAGAGATTGTTTGCAAACTGATGTGAATGTATTAATTAACACTGTTGAACTATACACCAAAAAATGAATGATTAAGACATAGATACAAACAACAAGGTGGTGGTAGCCAGAGGGAAAGGGGATGAGGGCTAGGTGGAGGTGGGAAAGGGGGCAAATATGGGGACTGAAAGAGACTGCTTGGGAAGATGAGTATAGTGAGCATATTAAGTTTTATTGAGTTGTACACTTGAAAACTGTATGGTTTGTGAACGAATGTCACACCAATAAATTCAAATTAAAAATAAATAATAAAATAAATGAATGAATAGAAGAGTAAATTTTATGCTATGTGAATTTTACCATA
>NW_006287152.1:0-288 GCF_000327345.1 Myotis davidii | reverse complement strand
TTACAAAGGGTATTACATATGTGTCCATTTGTTAAGCTTTTCATCTTAAACACACACCATGCTTCATGCACATAACATATACTACACACAAATACACGACACACGTGAAGACAGTTCACATGTACACATATATACTACTTACACAGCCACATACATACACTACTACTACTACACACACACACACACACACACATACACACATATATACATACACACATATACTTCCATATGCAAACATTGTGATGGTTAATTTCATGTTTCTTTTTTAAAAAATATATATTTTATTGA
>NW_006287151.1:0-271 GCF_000327345.1 Myotis davidii | reverse complement strand
CCACTGAGCCAAACCGGTTTCGGCTACTTTTAAATGGTTATAGTAATTTTTTTAAACCACAATTAAAATTTTTTATCATAATTAAATTTTTAAAAATGATTCTTAAAAGGCAAATAAAAACATTCAGTAGCTTACTGGAATTCTTTTTTTTAATATGTATTTTTATTGATTTCAGAGAGAAAGGAAAAAGGGATAGAGGGAGAAATATTGATGAGAGAGCCCTAGCCAGTTTGACTCAGCGGATAGAGTGTCAGCCTGCGAACTGAAGGGT
>NW_006287150.1:0-672 GCF_000327345.1 Myotis davidii | reverse complement strand
TATCTCTTCTTCTGGAGAATTCTCTAGTTCTTTAATTTGGAGGTTTTTTTCTTTGTCTCCTCATTTTGGTTGTCTGTTTGGGTGTGTGATTATGTTTTAGGTAGATCCGCTACACCTCTCAATCTCTAGTGCAGGACAGTGTTGAAGGCTGTTTCTAACAAATTGGATCAGACAAAGATTCAAAGCCTTCAGAGATGGCCTCTGTCTACAGCAGTGATGGCAAACCTTTTGAGCTCGGCGTGTCAAAATTTTGAAAAACCCTAACTTAACTCTGGTGCCGTGTCACATATAGAAATATTCATAATTTTTTTTTATATTTGCAACCATAGTAAAAAAAAGATTTATATTTTTGATGTTTATTTTATATATTTAAATGCCATTTAACAAAGAAAAATCAACCAAAAATATGTATAAAATGAACAAAAACAGAAAAACAATGTACATTTAGGAAAAAATAATAATAAAAACAATGATAATCAAATGGTACGAAAACTAGAAATTAGTGACTTTTTTGATGCCAAAGTTTGTCTGCTAATTCTTCGATTACAGGTTCATACTTGGTGCACTTCAAGGCCAAGCAAGCGCCAGTCACTAACTTCATCTGTTAGCTGGTTTCTTTTGTTCTTTTTAATATTATTCAATGCTGAGAACAAAGTCTCACAAAAATATGTT
>NW_006287149.1:0-259 GCF_000327345.1 Myotis davidii | reverse complement strand
ATTTATTATTTAATTAATGTCAGTGACACTTTGTAAGGATATAGTCCCTGTGGAATGGACATCTCAAACCATAAAATAACATTTATTTCACTTACTCATCATTGGAGTTGGCCACCTCTCCCCATCGCCCTCACACATCTGTAATCCATGGCGCCAGTAGTCATCTGCAGAGCTGAGCAGTCACAAAGAAAGGTTGGTCACAGATCTAAGGTTGATCTGCTTGCCACTGTCTCACCCCAAACTCAGGAAGCCAATGTTC
>NW_006287148.1:0-213 GCF_000327345.1 Myotis davidii | reverse complement strand
GGAGGACTGATTCTCTTATCTCTCTGCCTACTAGTTTTTATTATAAACTTTAAAAAAAAATATTTTATTGATTATAGAGAAGAAAGAGAGAGAGAGAGAGAGAGAGAGAGAGAGAGAGAGAGAGAGAAGTTGAGATTATATTCCTTACAATCTGGGGGAGAGGTGTTTTTGTGTTTCCCTTGGACTATCAAGTGGGTGCAAGCAGGTGGCCTC
>NW_006287147.1:0-325 GCF_000327345.1 Myotis davidii | reverse complement strand
TAATCAGCAGACTTTAAGATAAAATTGGCCAGACATCAAATATAAAAATTAACAAAAGGCAGAGGAGGGTGGGCAGATGAGAGGAGATCAAGCAATGAATTTGTATGCATATATGCAAATCCCATGGACACAGACAATAGGGGAGTGCAGAGATGGGGTGGGGGACAGGGACAGTCTAGAAGGGGTCAGTGGGGGGGAAAGGGGACATCTGTAATACTTTCAACAATAAAGGTTTTAAAAAAACAAATGGGACTAAATCAAACCAAAAAGTTTTTGAGGCACAGCACAAAACAACAACAGCAAAAACAAAAATACCAACAAGACA
>NW_006287146.1:0-375 GCF_000327345.1 Myotis davidii | reverse complement strand
GTGTTGGTAAATATTGTTAAATAGCCATAGCCATTTTCACTCAGTGGATAGAGCATTGACACCCCCCACCTCCCCCACCACGGGCTGAAGAGTCCCGGGCTTGATTCCCTGTTCAAGAGCATGTACCGCAGTTACAGACTCGATCCAGGTCAGGGTGTGGGAGGCAGCCAATCGATGTGTCTCTCACATCAATGTTTCTCTCTCTCCTCATCACTTCCACTCTCTCTAAAAATCAACGGAAGAACATCCTCGGGGAGGATTAGAAAATATATAAAAATATGTATATAGATAGATAAATAGTTGTCAGCAATATTTGTTCAGGAAAAGTAATGGTTAGGAGATGGCTTGGTTCTTTTATTTTGAAAATTTGGCTCA
>NW_006287145.1:0-209 GCF_000327345.1 Myotis davidii | reverse complement strand
TGGCCAGCCTGGATGAGCGGCTGAGGGCTGTTTCCAGGATGCCTAAACCCCTTTGGGATGGGGGTACCTACTGGGGTGCCTGGCCAGCCTGGATGAGGGGCTGATGGCTATTTTCAGGCTGCCCGCACCCTTTTTGTGGGGGGTCCCCACTGGGTACCTGGCCAGCCTCGATGAGAGGCTGAGGGCTGTTTTCAGGCTTCCCGCACCCC
>NW_006287144.1:4271-6348 GCF_000327345.1 Myotis davidii | reverse complement strand
ATTTTTGTACAAACCGTCGTGGAGGATTTAAGGAAAAAGGCCCCGGGGAGAGGGTGGGTGCCTAGATAAATGCTGGGGGAAGGTGCCTGTGACGTATTGTCTAAAGCCAGGGAGTCATGAAGGGGTGTGTGTAGGAGAGAGTCAGGGTCAGCTCTCTGGCTTGTCCAAATTTGCCACCCAGACAGCAATCAGGAGGGCCTGTGGGAGGCGCTGTCTTGCGCCCCCCTGCAGTGCTGAGAGCCCTACAGCATACACTCTATGGTTACAGCAGAACTCTATGATCCTTTCAGCCCCGCCCCTTAACTTCCGCTTCCCCTCTAAAAAGGACTTCCTTCCGGCTTCTCCCCCTTGCTCAAAGTGTGCACGTGGCTCGCCATAACAAGGCAGCGCTTTCTTTTTGCCTGAATAAGTCCTTTTTTCTAGAGGCACCAACACCAGAGAGATGTGACTGGGCAACCCCCGAGGCAGTGGGAGAGGGCAGCTCCTGACCTCCATCCTTGTCTCCTCCTGTAAATGAATTTGTACCAAAGACCTTGCCTGCACTGTGAAAAGTCAATTCATTAAAGCAATGAAAGCATGCACCTTCATTGAAAAAGCAAAGCATGCAAACCTGTCCTATTTCATCCGGCTTGGAGCACAGATGGGCTTTTCCGGCCAATTTAGAAAAGTGAGCCGGTCTGAGGCGTTGTATACCCTCCTGTCTATAGGTTTCAAAATTCCTTTGCTGAGTATCTTGGTACAGATTCATTCTCAAGGTCCCTTTTAACGTTGGAGTGGCCTTCCCAGAATTCATGAGAAGCATCTGGCAGCTTTATCTTGCCAGGCCCTGGTGGGGCCTGCTGGTGAAACATAGTAATCTCTCTTTTGTGAAACTGCTGTTTGAAATTCTCTGCTATTTTAGATGGTCCCTTGTTCTGTGAGTCAACTCTGCTATTCTTAGACATTCCCTTATTCTGTGAATTAACTCTGCTTATTAGCTTCTGTAAACATACACTTTTTAGCTTACTTGAATAATAGGGAAGATCAACTTAGCTGTCTGACCTTGTAGGCTAAGGACTGATACTCCCATACACTCATGCCAGGTGTGTTAGATATCCAAATAGAACTGTGTCGTACTCAAGGTTACAGGCTTCCTGCAAGATAGCTACTAAGCATACATGGGGCTCTTTGAAAACTTGCAAAGGTCCAGAAACTCTATATTTGGGAGACAAAGGGGCTAGGGGGGATATAAAGACAGAAGTTTCTCCATGTTGCTTTGCTCAGACTTCGGAAGTAGTTTGGGCCTGCTAGCATAATAAAAGACTCCAAATTAATTGGCTCACTAAGGCGTCTTCTGTTAAGCTCGCTGATTTACAATATAACACTGTCTTCTCTGCTTAGGGAGCAAAGCTGTCCTTTTCTTCCTTTCCCCCTTTCCCCTCCCTTCCTGCACACTCTCTTTAGGAAGGTTTTTAACCAATTTCTCTCAAGTGTCTTTGGCTGGAGAAGATAATGGCTTGTTAGTTACAAGCTGCAAATTGCCCACACTGTCTGGCCTCCTTTAACTTTCCCGTCTCAGTTTCCCTATTCATCCTGCCCTGGAATCCTGTACCATGTTTGGTGATGCAGTATCTGGTCAGCTTTGGGTATGGTTCCCAAACTGTTGGCAAGATTCCGTGGGGCCCTTAAATGAGACAAGGGAGGGACTGGTGGTCAGGAGGTGCTGGGAGAATGAACAGGTAAAAGTGAGGCCAGATGACCCCAGAGAAGTGGTAAGAAACTATTTCATGAACCAAATTCCAAGTCAGGGGGGTAGCCTATCCTTGGGGAGGCTTTGAAGAATTCTGGGATGGGAAATGACACCAACAAGCTGTCACCCTGTCCACTGTGCCTCTCACCCCTGGCTTCAGGAGCACTTGCCAGCAGGACCTTCCTGTTCAAAAAGAGACCAGCCAGTGCTGGGCACACGTTTGTGACAGAACCAATGTTGGTTGATGTCCATGTGCTGATTTATTTAATCCAACAACCAGCTTTGAGCACAATGCATGCACTCTGTACAGAGGGACACTGAGCACCAGAGACATAAAGGAATCACCAG
>NW_006287144.1:0-579 GCF_000327345.1 Myotis davidii | reverse complement strand
TCCTGCACACACACACACACACACACACACACACACACACACACACTCGCCAGTGCCATTACCAGCACAGACCGAGCCATCCCTCCAACACTCACAGGAGACATTGAGCCGGATGATTCTCGGTGTGGTCCACTGGGACCCTTCCCGTTTCACCTGACAGGTGAGGTTGGTGCCATGGTCCCCGGGCCTCGGGGTGAAGGTGAGCACCGAGGAGCTGAGGTTCTGGGGGTCCAGTGAGTCCACAGCGGCTCCCGCCCAGGAGAAGGTGAGAGGTCGTCCCCCTTCGCAGGACCCTGGCAGGCTGCAGGCCAGCTGTGTGGGGCGGCCGGACTCCAGAGGCTCCCGAATCCGGATGTGGGGTTTCTCTGTCAGGGCTGTGGGGGAGAAAGGCAGGTGCCTGGGCTCCAGCAAGGGAGACCCTGAGAGAGGCCCTGCCTCAGGCCAATCTCACCTAGGCCCTGTGTCTCTTCCCACTGCCCAGGGCCCACAGCCTGGACAGGGAGTGACCCAGTGTCCTGTTCATGTTTCAAGACTCAGTTCCACATTTCAGACTTCTCTCCGGGGCCCCTGCCGTACCTG
>NW_006287143.1:0-585 GCF_000327345.1 Myotis davidii | reverse complement strand
GCTCCCTCTCCAGCCGCCTCTCTCTGGTGCGATCCTAGCTGAATTTTATGATCGCTGGGCTTTGTTAGGGGCTGTTTAGTGCTAAACACAACTAAAAACACAAATGCATCCAGAGCTAGACGTTAAAGCCACACACGGAGCCTGTTTGAGACTTCAGGAGACCATTCCTGGCAATCCCTTGTAATTTCCCAAAGGAAAGAAATGATCAGTATAAAACACCGGTAATCCCCCAAACATTCGTGTGTTTTTGTTTTTTTTTTGGAGAAGGTAGCATGGGTTGACGAACCTCAGGAGATCAAACTATTAGAACACTGGTTATTGAAATGAAAACTATTTCCAGTGATGTTTTTGAGCCTTGCCTACCGGGGCAGGGGTAATATTTTCAAGCTTGAGATCTTTTTCTTTGTCTTTCTCTGTTTAATATATTTTTACTAGAGGTCCAGTGCACGAATTCATGCGCCAGTGTGGTGCCTCAGCCTGGCCTGCGGGGATCGGCCGAAACAGGCTCTCTGACCTCCCCCGAGGGGTCCCAGTTTATAAGAAGCTACAGGACAGGCCAAATGACCCCGCTGGTGCCCCATTAGG
>NW_006287142.1:0-300 GCF_000327345.1 Myotis davidii | reverse complement strand
ATTGTTGTGGGCGCCCCTGGCGGGGTAAGAGATAGGGAGTCAGAGGTGCAGGCTGCAACTACCCCCGAGGCTGGGTCTTCTGCTCCCTCTGGTCAGCCTCCCTGTCCCCCTGGGGGTGCGGGGGCTGGGGTAGGGTGTCCATGCAGGGGGATTGGAAGAGCTCCCCGTGGCTGCTTCCTCTTCCTTCTTTGCAGTCCAGGCTCCTGTCAGGCGCTCTCCTCAGAACCCCAGGAACTTGGCTCGGCTGCCCACCCCCTGCTGCGCACACATCAATATGCAAATAGGTCGTTATGGGAACAC
>NW_006287141.1:0-284 GCF_000327345.1 Myotis davidii | reverse complement strand
TTTCCAAAATGTTTTCATCCAAATAAACATGAGCTTTTTATTGCACACACCACACACTTTCCTGACAATCTGCTCATGAGGGTGTAAACTGATGCAACTTTTATAAATATTAATTATCAGTAGCTCTAGAAATTTTGAAGGGGATGTTCTTTGGCCCAGTAAATCCACTTTAAAAAGTTCTCTTGCAGACACACAGGGTGTCCCCCGAAAATGTATACACACTGAATAATTATGAAGGCACAAACTGAACTCCTTGATGCCACTCTCCTCTACAGTCAGAATCA
>NW_006287140.1:0-655 GCF_000327345.1 Myotis davidii | reverse complement strand
GATGTTATTAAGTGGGCTCCATGGAAAACCTGGAGAGGTTAATGCAAAACAACAGAAAAGAGCAAGCTCATAGACAGACTGTATGGTGATTACTAGAGGGAGGCAGGGGATTACAAAAGTTAGAAGAATGTAAAGAGGTATAAGTGGTGATGGAAGGAGACTTGACTGGTGGTAATGAACACACAATACAATATACAGTTGAGGTATAGAATTGTGCACATGAAGTCTATATAACCTTATTAACAAATATCACCCCAATAAATTCAATTAAAATAAAAGAAAACAAAGGTTTATTTATTTAGAAAATGGTGCCAAGTAAAGAGTTGAAGTCAGTTCATGCTCAATGAATTGGTTCTCCAAAAGCTTAAGGGCATGAATTAATAAAGGAAAGTCAATTAATCATGATGAAATTAGGGTTCTGGTGTCTAACTACTGTGTAGTGCATCTGGTCCAGTTGTCTACCATGGTTTTGCTCAGTCTGGCTTTTAAAAGTATTTTCTTTGAGGTTGATGCACTTATCTGGGTGTAGATTTGACAGCATTATGCCTAGTGAAATAAACCAGTCATTGAAAGAAAAGTATCACATGATACCACCCGTTAGTGGAATATAATGTACATCATGAAATTGATGAACAAAAATAGATCCAGAGACATA
>NW_006287139.1:936-2398 GCF_000327345.1 Myotis davidii | reverse complement strand
CCTGGCCTGCGATCAGGGCCATCTTCCCAGGCTACCAGCAGCCGGCTCCACCCCCTCTCGCCACCCACCCCTGGTTCCCCATTCTCCATCGGGTGATTGGAGCCTGCTGGGCAGGGGAAGAGACAGAGAGATTGGCTCCAATGGAGTGATTGGGGCCTTCGGGCTGGTCCTGGCCTGCGATCAGGGCCATCTTCCCAGGCTACCAGCAGCCGGCTCCACCCCCTCTCGCCACCCACCCCTGGTTCCCCATTCTCCATCGGGTGATTGGAGCCTGCTGGGCAGGGGAAGAGACAGAGAGATTGGCTCCAATGGAGTGATTGGGGCCTTCGGGCTGGTAGCAGCTCCTGTGTTGAGTGTCTGACCCCTGGTGGTCAGTGCAGGTCATAGCAACCAGTTGTTCTGCCATTTGGTCAATTTGCATATTATTTTATTATAATATAGCGTTATGCTTTGATTGGTTAAATGGTCAACTGGATGACAACACTTAGCATATTAGGCTTTTTATTACATAGGATATGCATAGCCCATGAGCAGTAGGGTAGTGACAACCTGAGGGTGGGTTAGTAGGGGCTTGGAGAAGGGAGGTAAAGAGAAGGAAACTGAGATATATCTGTAATACTATCAACAATAAAAATATATAAATAAAATTTAAAAAGAAGGCACTCTTACACTTTGCGACAGCATAGATGAATCTGGAGTATCTTACGCTAAGTGAAGTAAGCCAGCAAAGAAAGGCAAATATCACCGCTGGGGAGGGTGCGGCATCCCCCCCTGTCATGCACAGAGCAGGGCCAATCAGGGGGTTGGGACACTGCCCCCTGTCACTCACAGAGCAGGGCCCATCAGGGGGGTTGGGGCTCTGTCCCCTGTCACGCACAGAGCAGGGCCAATCAGGGGGTTGAGGAGCTCCCCCCTGTCATGCACAGAGCAGGGCCCATCAGGGGGTTGGGGAGCTCCCCCTGACACGCACAGATTAAGGCCGATCAGGGGGTTAAGGAGCTTCCCCCCGTCACTCACAGAGTAGGGCCAATAGGGGAGTTGGGGCACAGCCCCCTATCACACACAGAGCAGGGCCCGTGGGGGGCGGTTGGGGTGCCGCACCCTGTCACACAGAGCCGCAGGGCAATCAGGGATTGGGGAGCTCCCCCCTATAAGGCACAGAGCAGGGCTGATCAGGGGGTAGGGGCGCCTTCCCCTGTCACGAACAGAGCAGGACGGATAGGAAGGTTGTGGCCCTACCCCCTGGCACACAGTGCAGGGCCCGTGGAGGGGGGGGTGGGGCACCGCCCTCTATCACCCACAGAGCAGGGCTGATCAGGGGGTAGGGGCGCCTTCCCCTGTCACGAACAGAGCAGGACGGATAGGAAGGTTGTGGCCCTACCCCCTGTCACACAGTGAGCCGCAGGGTGATCAGGGGGTTTGGGCGCTGCCCCCTGTCATGCTGATCCCAGTGCTGGGAGGC
>NW_006287139.1:0-377 GCF_000327345.1 Myotis davidii | reverse complement strand
CCAGCTCTTAGATCCTGGCTGGCTGAAAGCAGGTTTCTGGAGTTTGTTCAGCTTCTATATTTGTAACAATGTTTCAAACTGCAAGCTCAGAGGATGGCAAGGCAGGCGGGGAAGGTTGGAGTCCTCCGTCACTGAAGCAAGCAAGCATCCTGTTCGCTTCAAGCTGCCTGGCTGCCGGCCACCATCTTGGTTGGCAGTTAATTTGCATATCACCCTGATTAGCCAATGGGAAGGGTAGCGGAAGTATGGCTAATAACCATGTTTCTCTATTATTAGATAGGATGTGCAGTAATATCTTGTACATACCACATGTGTTAACAAGCAGCAAAGTAAGTCTGTTGGATTTGTGTTTTTAAGAGCTCACTCTGGCAGCAGTT
>NW_006287138.1:0-1343 GCF_000327345.1 Myotis davidii | reverse complement strand
CCAAAAAGGGATCCAAGGAAGAAAGTCCCAAAGCTGAGAAAGTCCTCATGGCGCCCATTCCTTAGACCCGCGCATGCATAGAGACCTCTGGAGGAAGGGGCCCGTTAGAAGACCAGTGCTCGGTTTAATAGCTTTGGTAGGGAAGGGGGGGCAGGCTCCTTTGGTTGGCATGTACTTTGTTACACTTTAGGCAGAGGGTCTGTCTAGTGAATTCCAGTATGGAAGCTGTGCCATAGTGTTTACATATTCTTAAGCAATCTTTCTTTTAACAAATTGTGGACTGCGACCATTCGATTAAAGACACAACTCCTTTAAGCTGTTAAAATTCAGAAAGTATCTGGAATTTTTAACCATATGTTTTATTTGGTGTCAACATCAAAGGAATGTTTTAAAAAGCAAATTCAAACCCATAACTTAGTAACATTTCAAGTTAACTGCATAAAAATAGTATTATTTTACATTTCCTCATACTGTATACCCTATAACTAACTGTACATAAATTTCCACGAAGCATTTGTCACTTATAAAGTGAAGGTTCCAAAATGCTAAGTAAACTTTTGCCAATTACCATTTTTTAAAAACAATACTTCTTTGGAAGATTTCTCTTCCTTTTGCTTGTATTTGATCTGCAAATACCTCCTGTCAAAGTTTCTGGAAACTTCCCCGGAAAAAAATTCTGGAAACTTCTGGAAGAAAATCATAGTAGACAAGGGCTCAGAGCAGACATAAGCAGCTCCATCTTATACACAAAGTTTCGACCTTCCATTTTATTCCACTGAACTTCTTTGAATGGGCCACGCAGATGATTCCATTTGCTATCTTGTAGAACATCACTTTTTGGGAGGTCTTTACACTGGTTACGTGGAAACTGAACCATAATCTTGCTGCCACTTTCAGGGCCGTTGCGCACTGTGGAGCATAACCAAAATATCAATACACTATTTTTCCAAAATAGAAAATGTAGATCGTACATTCTACCATGATTACAAAAAGCTTGTCTGTTACCAACTTGAAAATTCTGTTTAAAAGTGCTTTTCAGTTTCAATATGCTTAAAACTAATTTACTAATTTATGGATAGTAGGCTGGTATAAATACTCATGATTTGCTATATGTACTATAAAATGTGGAAAGGTGAATTTTGGCTTAAGAAAGTCAAATGTCTTATACTAGAGGCCCGATGCATGAAATTTGTGCAAGGGGCTCGGCCCTGGCAGCCCTGGCTGCCTAGCGGAGGCCCGATGCATGAAATTTGTACAAGGGGCTCGGCCCTGGCAGTCCTGGCTGCCTCGCGGCCCCGCCCACTGGTCACTCTGGAAGGTCATTCTGCTGTCCAGTCTAATTA
>NW_006287137.1:0-676 GCF_000327345.1 Myotis davidii | reverse complement strand
GATGTCATATTTCATTTCTTCTTGGTTTCTCTTTATTTCCTGTTGGGTCTTCTTCATTTCGTCTTGGTTCCTACATATATTGTTGAATTTGTCTTCCATTCTTTTCATCCACCTTCTGGCCATTTCTCTGAATTCTTTCTCTGACAGGTTGCTTGCCTCCATTGCCTCCATTTCGTTTACTTCCTTTTCTGATGATGCCTGTTTTTCTTTCATATGTGGGTTGGTTCTTTGTTTCACCATGATCTCTCTTCTCCAGGTGTTTGGTTATGTAGTTCTCTCTCTGCTTTCGGTGAGAAGAAGCAGTGCTCCTCTGAGTTCACGCAGTCACGCTGCTTGAGATCCCTTGTTTCCAGGTTAGTAGCTGATCTCTGGATGCCGGCAACAGCCACCCAAGATGGCACAGTCTCTGCTGCTTAGCTGGCGCACCGAGAGAGGTTTCAGCCGCAGTCTCCAACTGTCATTTTTTTTCTGAGGGCTCTCAGTCTTTCCCAGCTGCAGACAGTCTCTCAGCTGAAAATCCTCTGCCTATTCGGGCTGTATGTTACCCGTTTCAGCTGCTCACCCTTATCTGCTCCAGGACAAGGCACAGGACATGTCCATTTATACCTCTGCCATTTTCTCTCCCGCCCATTTTTTAATTGTATTTTTGTCTTCCTTTTGTTAAATTGTATGAGTT
>NW_006287136.1:0-279 GCF_000327345.1 Myotis davidii | reverse complement strand
ACCCCTACCCTGAAGGGGCTATGGCCAGCATGCTAACAGCCACCCGCCCCTCACCCAAGATGGCCAGGCACACCAGTGGGGACCCCTACCCTGAAGGGGCTATGGCCAACCCGCAAGCAGCCATCAGCCACTTACCCAGTCTGGCCAGGCACCCCAGCAGGATCCCCCTCCCTGAAGGGGGTGTGGCTAGCCTGAAAATGGTCCTAAACCCCTCACCCAGGCTGGACAGGCACCACAGCGGGGACGCCCACCCTGAAGGGGGTGTGACCAGTCTGAAAA
>NW_006287135.1:9915-10633 GCF_000327345.1 Myotis davidii | reverse complement strand
AACTTATGTGCTTAGCAGTTTTCTTGCAGAAAGCTTGCAGCCTTGAGTGTGGCATAGCCTAGCCCAGGGGTGGGTAAACTTTTTGACTCGAGAGCCACAATGGGCTCTTAAAGTGGACCGGAGGCCGGAACAAAAGCATGGATGGAGTGTGTGTGAACTAATACATGTTAACACTGCTGCTGGTGAAGGAGCGGAGGGGAGAGCAAGAGAACCCTGCGCTCTTTTGGCTCCGTGGGCCGGATAGAAAAGCCGAACGGGCTGGATCCGGCCCGAGGGCCGTAGTTTGCCCACGGCTGGCCTAGATAAACACCAGACCTCTGGGGACGGGAGGAACCAAGGACGGAACCCTTATGTCAGCAGAAGTGTTTGCATCCAGCAGAAGGTAATGAAACCCTGCCTCCCCCTTCAGTCACCGCTGATTGCTTTTTCGGCCTCAGCCCACCTGCACCAGGTGCCTGAAATAAAGTTCTTTTGATACATGATGGCCTCGCATCATAGGTGAGTGACCCCGGCCACTCCAAACCTTTCAGGTCTTATTCATCTTAAATCAGGTGCTCAAACAGAGACACTGGGGAGGGGAGAGGGGATACTAACTAGTGCCAATCTAGCACTTTCTCAGTTTTTGTGTCAACAAAATATATTTCACTCGTCCTGGCTGGTAGTAGTCACTGGAAATGCTATCTTACAGATTCCTCTTCTCAGTGGCCATGGGCAGGAC
>NW_006287135.1:3168-6783 GCF_000327345.1 Myotis davidii | reverse complement strand
CCATGCAGTGTTGCAAAATGGGGCTGTTAGGTAACAGAAGCTGTGCCCTTTGCCCACCTGCCCTCAGCCTTCCCCTATCAGGGCTCAGACATCCCCATCACAGCCCCGGCTTTGATCCTGACCCTGATGCCCACGCAGCCCCACCCTCACTCTGTGCATCCATTCCTGTCACTCAGACCCCGCACCCTGGGACCCCAATGGCGGCCTGAGGCCCTAAGGACTCCTGCTCAGAGCAGCAGTGCAGGGCACTGTCCCCCTCCCTCCCACACACAGCTGCGGGCCTGAATGCCCACATGCACTTTATCTCAGCATCCCCTCTTCTTAACTTTTTTGTTAACCCTCATCCGAGGGTATTTTTTCCATTGATTTTTAAAGAGAGTGGAAGGGAAGGGAAGGGGAGAGAGAGGAGAGAGAAAAGCATCAGTGTGAGAGGCATATCAATTGGTTGCCTCCTGCAGGCACCCCAACCCGGGGCTGGGGATCAAATCTGCAACCCAAGCACATGCCCTTGACTGGGAATCAAACCCAGGCCTCTTCTTTCTGCAGTCCGACACCTCTACCACTGAGCCAAACCAGCCAGGGCCCCCTCTTCTTTTTAAATTTATTTGCAGATACACACCGCATCATAACTATAGACATCATGACAGCTTTGTAATTTTCCTTTTTAATTTTATCCTCACCTCTCAACCCTCTCACCTGGGTCACCACCCACTTGTTCTCTGTATCTATGGGTCTGTTTCTGTTTTCTTTGTTCATTTGTTTTGTTCTGTTTTAGATTCCACATATGAGTTGCTCATTTCTCAACATCTTTGCAAATGTGTGGTTTTATCTCACTTTTTCATTTTCTCCAACCTGGTGAGTGTGACGCTGCCTGTCCGTTACTTCCCTCCATTTTCCTCTGATTATGAAGGAGGCCCGTCAGTGCTTATGGCCACTCAGGGGTGTCTGGAGAATGGCATACAGTGTGTTTTCCCATTAGTGCTCTGTTTCCTTTGTCCCACACCATTCCTCCGAATTAGTATGTCTTCTTCCTCAAATAAATCCTTAAATAGGTCTTTTAATGGATGCCTGCAGGTGATAAGACACTGTTCGTGTCTTCTGTTTTGTAATATCACTTTTTTTCCTCAATATTGTGTGACTGTTTATCCTATCTAATAATAGACAAAGATGCAAATTGACCATACCTTTGCTATGCCCACCATCAGCTAATCAGAGCAATATGCAAATTAACCACCAACAAAGATGCCGGTTATTTTGCATACATAGGCTTGAAGTGGCGGAGTGAAGACTGAAGGCGGCTCTGGCCGGAGTGAAGGCCTGGGTCCTGGAGGAAAACCGGTGCCGGCAGCCAGGGGGAGGGAAGGCCTATTGCATGAATCTTTTCCTGCAGCAGACCTCTAGTCTGGGAGTAAAATTTTATGTTGATGGTGATGTTTCCTCACCACTTCCAAGGAATTGCTCCAGAGTCTCCTTCCACTTCCTGTTGCTCATCAGAAATCCCCTGCGTCTGCCGTCATTTCCTTTACGTTAAACAATCACTTGTCTCTGCAGGCTTTTCATATGGACATTGTGCAGTTTCACTAAAAAGGGTTTAGGTGTAGAAGTTATTTGTATTTATTCTGCTGAATTTTCACAGGGCATGTTCCACTGAAGGTTCACAATTTCTCTTTGATTCTAAACTCAGGTATTAATTAAAGTGAACCTTTAATTATTATTTCTAAGTGAGTGGCTTACTGTAAAGCTAATATGTGATTTTCTCTCTTTAAATTCAGTAAGTTTTGTGTCTTTTTTTAAAAATATTTTTTTATTGATTTTTTATAGAGAGGAAGGGAGAGGGATAGAGAGTTAAAAACATCGTTGAGAGAGAAACATCGATCAGCTGCTTCCTGCACACTCCCCACTGGGGATGTGCCTGCAACCAAGGCACATGCCCTTGACCGGAATCGAACCCGGGACCCTTCAGTCTGCAGGTCGACGCTCCATCCACTGAGCCAAACCGGTAGGTGATTCTAAAAAATTCTTGATACTTCTGTACCAATACCACGTTTTAGTTTTTCCAGACAGTGCTTTAAAGTCCCTAACAAGGGGTTCTGAGTCTCTAACAAGCCTCTGAAGTTGGAGGTTCTTAAACAAACTACCAAGATGTTCTTTCATGTTTTATGGTTTTTTTAAAGATTCTTGTTTCTGATATGCTGATGGTGAAAACCAAACAAGCTGACATTCAAGTTCACTCTGAGACTGCCCCTCCGCCCCCTCAAATCCCTTCCCAGCTCATGCGTCTATCCTCACCACTTCTGTCCCCACCTCCTCTGTCCCCACCACCTCTGTCCCCACCTCCTCTGTCCCTACCACCTCTGTCCCTCTGCCCAGAGCCCCCCTTCCCCCTAATGCCAAGCCTTGCTCGTGCTTCATGAGCTGGGCCTGGCAGATCAGACCTGACAACCCTTCCCAGCACGTCCAGGCTAGAGCACAACTGTGTTCCCCAGTTCTGTGTTCAGCACTCACCTCCACACCGTGCCCCACACTCACTGCGGTGCTGTGGTTATGTCTGTCCTCACCTCCCTGTGGGTTCCAGGAGCCCAAGAACCCACTCAGTGACTCCTTGACACTGAGACCTTGTCCATGCTGGGCACATGTGATAAAGAATAATTAAGGGAGGGAGGGAGGAGAGGAGGGAAGTAACACATATGAAGTAAGAGAGAGAGAAGAACATAGAAGAGCAGAAAAGAAAAATAAGAAGCAGGGGAAGGAGGGAGGGAAGGAAGACAGGAAGAGGAAGTGGAGGGGTGGAGGGTGGGACACTGGGACAAGCATAACCCGCATGAGCTCCCAGAAATGCCATCACGGGGAACTGAGCCCTGGAAACCTCCTCACACCCGAACACGGAGACCTGGGACCCGGGGAATCTCTGGGAGGCCACCACTGTGCCCTCCATCACCATCATGATGAGTCCATGCCACCATTTCAGTCTCGGCTTGGAGCTGGTTTTCCTGGTTTAATAGGAATCAGAGAGTGAGCAGGAGGCCATGTGCCCAAGCCCGTTGTCCTGGCCCCCCTACTGTGAGAGACACCAGCCTGTGGAGCATCTCCTGTGTGTGCCACCCTAAAGTCAGGACAGGAGGGGGACCCAGAGGGCAGGAGGCTCTTGACACAGTGGAGGGAGAGATGAAGGGTGAGGAGGTAGGAGGATGAGGCTGGATTGGGAAAGTACAGGGGTGTCAACAAGGAAGATTGAGGGTTTCCCCATCATGGGAACCCTGCCTGGCCTCATCTAGGATCCAGGGGGTGGAGGGACATACTTCTGGATCCAAGAAATGAAGCTCATCACCTGGGCATACACCCCAGGGAAGTCGCGATGACCACAGCTGTATCCCCAGCTCAGGATCCCTACCTAGACCCAGATGCCTTCCCAGCTGCACACCAGGGGCCCCCGGAGTCTCCCTGTGTGGAGAGGCAGGAATCAGTGAACATCTCTACACGGGTCACTGCATGGAGCTTCTGAGTCCCGATTCCCTGGGCCAGGAGTGGACAGAGGACAGAGGACGGGGCAGGTGGGGCTCACCTGGCAGGAGTCCTGGCCCTCACTCCCAGCGCCCAGCATGTCATCCCTGATGC
>NW_006287135.1:0-3089 GCF_000327345.1 Myotis davidii | reverse complement strand
GGGAGTCCCCCTGTGGGCCCTGACCCTCAGGTCCAGAGCAGCTACACCTGCCCCTGGAACTGAGCTCCCAGCATCCACTAGTAACAGACAAACCCTGACTTCTACTAGACCAGTGGTCGGCAAACTGCGGCTCGTGAGCCACATGCGGCTCTTTGGCTCCTTGAGTGTGGCTCTTCCTAAGCCTTAGGAGTACCCTAATTAAGTTAATAACAATGTACCTACCTATATAGTTTAAGTTTAAGAAATTTGGCTCTCAAAAGAAATTTCTTTGTACTGTTGATATTTTGCTCTGTTGACTAATGAGTTTGCTGACCACTGCACAACCCATTCAGTTCTAGGACGCAGCACTTCATCAGCCAGAGTCTGGTCTCCACAGGCCTGAGGAGAGAGTTACCCCAGGATTGTTGTCCTGAAAAGGAAGGGATCAGGGCTCATTCCAGAGAAATGCATCACAACAGGCAGGAAAGACTTCTGCGCTGATGGGTTGGGACCTGCCTCTCGCAACCAGACTGACTCATCCTCAGGAGGACAATCCCACCACGGGGTGAGGGGAGGACACAGGCAGAGCCACAGGAGGGCCTGTCGCCTGGCAGAGCAAACACCTGTGTCCTCAGTATCCGTGAATCTGATCATGAAACCCCAGCTCTGCACACATGTAGGCTCAACAGCAAATCCCACCTCTAGTAACCAAATGTAGAATTAGCACATGGCCCAGAACTTCCACTCCTAGTCTGTGCCCCAAAGAACGGAAAACAGGGATCCAAGATGGAGACAGAGTAGGTGGAAGGTACACTCCCCTCCTCCCAGGACCAAATCGGAATCACAACTAAATTATAGACACTCAACCTGAATATCCAACTGAAGACTGGCTGAAAAGAGGTCTCCTCATTAAGGACACATGGAAGAAGCCACATGGAGAGGGCAGGGAGGGTGGAGACACAGAAAGGGCTGCATTGAGAGTTAGGAGGGACAGCTCAGCTGCAAAGGTCCCCTCTGAGAAGGGAGGGGTCTCCACCCCATCCTGAGCTCCCAGCCTGGAACACCAGTGCCTGGAAGAGGAGCTACATAGCATCTGGCTGTGACCATTAGTGGGGACTGCACTTGCCAGAGTGAGACAGGGGACTGCTAGGCACCCAGACACTCTTTTAAAGGGTCAATGCACAAACATCTCTATGGCAGCTACTGAATCTGACTGGGCTCCAGGGGAGTGACAGCATCCCAGAGTGGACTGGAGTCATAACGGGAGAGATTGGTTGTATGACTTTGGGGATAGGGCTAGAGGGTCAGCCTCCATTGTCCAGTGCTGAGTCTTCTCCCACATGCCCACAGATGCCATCTTTCCTGACTTGAACACTCCCCTCCATAGAGCATCAGCCTGGGGAAATGCACTTGCCCTCACCTCCTCCAGGCTCCCAGTGGTCCTGCCCGACCAAGCTCATACCCTGCAGGGGCGTCTGCCAGCTGCAACCAGCCTGGGCCCACACAGTCTTTCTCAGAAGGCTCTTGAGGAGGTCTGAGCAGACTCCAGGGCTGTTGGAGACACACAGGGAGAGACTGAGTTGTGTGTCTCTGAGGCGAGGGCCATTTCCCCAGGCACCGGACTAGCTGCACTATGCAGAGCCCTCCCTCCTCACTGCCAAATCCTAATCTGTGTGATCCTGATGAACTCTACTGGCCTCACCCTGACGACTCCCAGAAACCCTACCCCACTGCAAAGATTTGAAGACCTCAGGTGGGTGGTGGGTGGTGGGTGGTGGTGGTGGCTGGCCTTGGTGTGCCCTGAGACTTTTGTTGAGTGGTGTCAGACCCAGCATTGGTGCTGAGTTTGAATCTGTAAAACCTGATGAACACCGCTCGCCACAACCCAATGACTCATTGAGAATCTACCTCATGCAACGCAACTATAACAGCAGAGCTCACCTCACCCACACAAGGGACACTTCTGGGGCACCTAGCTTAGCTGGAGGCACTTTCAGTGGCAGAGCCTAATGGCCACTGGCAGCAGAGGCAGATTTTGGGGTGCTTTGGACCTATTGTGTCCTGACACAGATTTGGTATTGCTGGGAATCACCTCAGTATACAGCTTGCCCCCTCCCATGAGCACCTAGGCCTACCGGAGGGAGCCACCACCTGTGGAGCACTTTGTAATGTCTAACAGGCAGCCCAGGGTTGGTTACAGGAAGTGCCTGACCTTGACCTGCACCACAGTGCCTCCCTGGAGGCCCCAGAACCAGCCCACAGCAGAGTTCAACCAATTAGCTCCACAAGGGACACACTGACAGGGAGATCTCTGCAGGCACCAGACCCTGCTGGGGCAAATTCTGCTTCATGGGGTCAGCCTACTCACAGCAGCTCATACAGTGTGATCAGGGTCAATAGTCAGTCAGCTTGAGGGTCAACCCTTCCTACCACAGGCCAACAACAATCAGGACTCAACTACAACAGCAGGGTTCACAGAACCCACACCAGGGACATTCCGGGGGCACCCAGCTTAGGGGATCAGGGAGACTGCACCATGGAGCTCCACAGGACATGTACTCCAAAAGCCACCCTACCAAGACTGGGGGCATAGCAGATCTACCTAACACATAGAAACAAATACAGAGAGACGGCCACAATGGGAGACAAAGAAGCATGTCCCAAAAGAAAGAATAGGAGAAGTCCCCAGAAAAAGAACTAAATGCAATGGAAACAAGCAATGTACCAGATACAGAGTTCAAAACAATGGTTCTAAGGATACTCAAGGAACGTGGGGGAAGGGTTGATGAACTCAGTGAGGACTGCAATTAAGAGACAGTAAGCATAAAAAAAGGACATGGAAACCGTAACAGAAAACAGTCAGAAACGAAAAATATGAGATCTGAAATAAATACACTAGAAGGAATCAGTAACAGATTCCATAAAGCACAAAATCAAATCAGCAATTTAATTGACAAGGTAGCAGACATGCATATTAGCATAACCAATGGACACAGACACTGGGGCTCTGGGGGCTTGCCTGGGGTGGGAATGGCTGAAATGGGGGTCAATTGGGGAAAAAGAAGACTTATGTAAAATTTTAGACAATAAAAATAAAAGAAATAATAAAT
>NW_006287134.1:0-651 GCF_000327345.1 Myotis davidii | reverse complement strand
TTCAACAAAAGAGTGGGTATGTGCCAGCAAAGCTGTGGATGCCATTGACCCGATGTGCTTATTCCATACATAACCCTAGACTGTGTCCTTTATGAATCAATAAAAAATTTACAATTTTTTATGATAAACCTGTGTTTGCTACCAAAATTACTTCTTGCGTGAATTTTGGGACGCCCTATATGTGTGTATGTATGGGTACATCCTATATAATAAAAGCCAATATGCAAATCAACTGGACGGTAGGACAACTGGAGGAATGACCGGTCGCTATGACACACAGTGACCACCGGGGGCTCAACGCCGAAGCTGCCCCCAGCCTGCAGGCCCCAAGACAGCCAAGGAGGGGGGGGGGATTCGGGGGGCAGCCCAGCCGGCGAACAGGATGGCTCCCCCCCAATCACCCCACTAGTTGTCTCCAAGGCGGGGGTCCCGCTGGGGGTCCCCGATTGCCCTGCCGTCCACCCCATAGAGGGAGACGACCAGTGGCGGCACTGGGGGGTGGGGCGAGTGAGCGGGTGGCACCAGGCCGGCCGAGGCGGGTGCCAGGGGGACCCCAATCTTCCCGTCGGTTGCCCCCCAGAATGGCCATGATTGCCAGCCAGGCCTAGGGTCCCCACTGGTGCAAGAATTTCATGCCCTGGGCCCCTAGAA
>NW_006287133.1:0-324 GCF_000327345.1 Myotis davidii | reverse complement strand
CCCTCACCCCCCTTTTTCACACATTCCCTCACCACCACCCCTACTATTTGTTCTGTGTATCTATGAGGTTTTTTTGTTTTGTTTTGGTTGGTTATTTGTTCTGTTTTGTTTAAAATTCTACATGTAAGTAAAATTATATGGTATTTGTCTGTCTGTCTGACTTATTTCACTTAGCATAATGCTCCCTAGACGTGTCTCATGCTGTTGCAAATAGCAAGGCTTCATTCTTTTTATTTCTGAGTAATATTTTATAGTGTATACACAGGGTAGAGCCAAAGTAGGTTTATAGTTTGAGTACACAGAACACAGAGCTTATTTTTATTT
>NW_006287132.1:0-432 GCF_000327345.1 Myotis davidii | reverse complement strand
CAAATCAACAAATGACAACTGCTAGCGAGGATGTGGAGAAAGGGGAAGCCTTATACTCTGATGGTGGGAATGCAGGCTGGTGCAGCCATTATTGAAAACAGTACAGAGTTTCCTCAAAAAATTAAAGATGGAACTGCCATTTGACCCAGTGACCCCACTTCTAGGGATATATGCGAAGGGACCTCAAACACCAATCAGAAACAATGTATGCTCCCCTACCTTCATAGCAGCACAGTTTACAATAGCTAAGACTGGAAACAGTCCAAATGCCCATCAGTAGATGAGTGGATAAAAAAGCTGTGGTACATTTCTGTCATGGAATACTATGCAGCAGTAAAAGAGAAAGATCTCTTATACTTTGGAACAGCATGGAGGTACCTGGAGAGTATCATGTAAGTAAAATAAGTCAGTCAGATAAAGACAAGTATCACA
>NW_006287131.1:0-288 GCF_000327345.1 Myotis davidii | reverse complement strand
TTAGTTTTTGCCCATTGAGTATGATATTGGCTGCAAGCTTGTCATATATGGCCTTTATTATGTTGAGATATGCTCCCTCTATTCTAACTGTACTGAAAGTTTTTATCAAAAACGGGTATGGAGTTTGTCGAATGCTTTTTCTACATCTATTGATATGATCATGTGATTTTTGCCTTTCAGTTTGTTTATTTGATGTATCACATTTATTGATTTGTGAATATTGTACCAGTCTTGCATCTCTGGAATAAATCTCAATTGGTCATGGTGTATGATATTTTTAATATATTG
>NW_006287130.1:0-343 GCF_000327345.1 Myotis davidii | reverse complement strand
GGAAAGAGGCAGCTGAAGGAAAGGGCTCTGTCAGGATGCTGCCTTCTTCCCTCTCTTTTCTAAACACTTCCATGCCTTGTAGTTCATTTGCTTTCTCTTCTTTTTCTCTCTACTACCCTCCATCTCAGCCTCATCCTCCTCCTCCCTGGTATCATCCATATTGGCTGACCCAGAAGGCACAGCTGACTCCTCCCCTGACACCGACACCACTATCAAGCACGGCCCTGATGGACCCTTTGATCCAGCCCTTCAATGTGCTGACGCTTCGGGAAGCCCATTGCCAATGACACCGCCTGCTAGCCAGATCAATAAGGACAACCAAACCACCGACTTGAGGACAGCT
>NW_006287129.1:1684-3422 GCF_000327345.1 Myotis davidii | reverse complement strand
TGAGGGTCGACCTATGAACCAGGAGGTCACAGAGCAATTCCAGGTCAGGCTTAATCTCCAGTAGGAAGCATGTAGAAGGCAGACGATCAATAATTCCCTCTCATAATTAATGTTTCTCTCTCTCTCTCTCCCTCTCTTTTCCTCTCTGAAATCAATAAAAATATATTTAAAAAAGAAATATATCTGAAAGGAGAGTTGAGTAGGTAGTTGGCTTTTAATAAAATGGCATGTGCTATTCATCACATTATGCAAACATTTTATATTCACAACAGTATAGTAAACTACCTATTCACTGTTCCATAGGACTCTACTCCCTATACCACTCAAGGTCCTTTAGATGTAGACAACTGAATCCACTGTAGCTACTTGTATCAGGACAATCTCTATTAAAGAAAACTCATTAACTAAAAAAAGAAATCTAAAAAAAAACCCAACAGCTGATGAGTTTTAGATACCATATGGCCATAAACAACACAGCTAAGGGCAATGCATTCCACACAAATATCCAACCACATCCCTGGATTCTTTGGCAGATATGAAGCTTAATGACAGGACCCTAAAATTCTGGCCATACCTGCAGATCAGACATCTTTTGTCAACTTCCTGCCAGAAAAGCTGATATCTGTAGAGTATTGATATGCCACCACTCACAGCCTACTTCTGCATCCAAAATTTGGAGGACTTTGGGCATTGGGTGGGGACAAGAAATAATATGCCAGTGTCCCAGCTGCAAAGGGATCTAGGAATGTTGTTTCAGAAAGAAAGTTAGAAGAGGACTGCATGGCTTTTGAGTGAACCAACTTACTGCATCTTTCAGCCTCTTTCTCAGCCCCTTTTCATTCAAGCACATTTCTCTTCCTGTCTTTAAATTTACAAACAACAGCATGTTCTGCCTCACACAGCACAACCATCCTAATTACAAGCAAACCATGTCCACCCTCCTTTCAAGAGATGAAAAGGGGCAGATAAGGGTAGAGGCAGCTTTTGCTATCAAATCTTCATTTTTCTTGTCTCCCTTTCTAAGCCTAATTTTGTCTGGAATGGCAACAAACCTAGGTTTTAAAAAAAGTTTGAAGCTCCCTTGCAGATAGGGTTGGCTGCGTGACACAGTTCTGAGTAGTGATATGTGAGTAAAAGTTGTTGGGTGGAATTCTGAGAAAGTCTTTTAAGGGGTGGGGACAGGTGCTGACATGTTCCATTTTTGCCTTAGAGCTTCCTTTTTCTTCCTGCCTGAGATGTGACAGTACTGGCAGATGCCTTGTGACTATCCCATGAGGAAAAGGCTCAGATCATCACAGAAGCCCCAGCTCTGACATATGAAGCCTCTGCCCCAGCCCTTGTTGCTCTTCTGAGCTTCCTCACACATGAGAGGAGAGTCAGCTCTGAGCTTTTTGTGAGCTTTTTGTGAGCCATTCTTCTGGGTTTTCCATTATAGGCAACCAAACCCAAATGTCTAACCAAATGTCTTCTAATTGGGCTCTCATATTTCCTGCTGCCCTTTCAAATCCATTTTCTTTTTTAAATATATTTTTATTGATTTCAGAGTGAAAGGGAAAGGAAGAGAGAGATACAAACAGCAACGATGAGAGTGAATCATTAATCAGCTGCCTCCTGCATGCCCCCATACTGGGGATCAAGCCCACAATCCAGTTATGTGCCCTGACTGGGAGTCAAACCGTGATCTTCTGGTTAATTGGTTGATGCTCCACCACTGAGCCACACCGGCTGGGCACCAGGC
>NW_006287129.1:0-984 GCF_000327345.1 Myotis davidii | reverse complement strand
TAGGCACAGAGAGTCAAATAATAGAGTTAGGAATTTTATTGTATTAAAGGACCTTAGTTATCAATAGCCAAACACAAAGCTGGAAAATATCTGGAAAATTAAATGAAATTTTCAAGGGTCATAGCACCTATTTGTCCAGAATTCTAAAAAGCTTTAGAATTAGATAACTCATTTGTCAAGCAACTTTATTCATTCAGTAATTTACTATGTGCCAGGCACTATGCAAGATGGGGAGGTATTAAAAATGAAACACATATTTTACCCTTGAAGAGTACATACATAGATAGATGTGGAGACAAATGTTTTTGCACAAGTAAGTGTAACTTCCTCTGGGAGTACAAGTCAGGGTATCTGGCCCAGCCAAGGAGTGTTGCAGACATCTTCCAGGGTAAGATGCCTGTGTGTAAAGACTTGAAGATAAGTAGAAGTTCCACAGGCTGATGGGCATGGAGGTGAACATTTTAGATGGAAGGGACAGCATATATAAAGACACAAAAATTACCAGTGCAAAGTGGAGCATTTATGAGAGATGCAACCAACTCCTGACATTCCCTTGGATTTGTCTCAGCCATCAACATTCTGAGGATCTCTAGATCTAGTTTTCCAGGCTCCTCCCTATTATAGTTTGTATTGGGCTGTTTTATGATTGCTCATCTATGTACTTCTTGGTCTCCCACAGTAGACTGCACATGAAGGTATTCAGTGAATATGTGCTTAACAGACATTTAAATTTGGGCAAGGACCAGATGGTGGAATGCAGGAGCAAGTGAATGATGTGACTGGGATTTTATTTTTTGATAGGTTACTGTGGTCTTGGGAACTGGGGAGAGGTCTGAATTGGAGGGGCTAAAAATGAAGTCAGGGCAAGTGCTAGAAGGGTATTACAATAGAGAAGCAATTTTTGCAGATCTGGTTTACACTTAAAGCAAAATCTCTTCTTCTCTTCTGATAAACACTGCCGGGAGCCAGTCCATCCTTGCTGTT
>NW_006287128.1:0-323 GCF_000327345.1 Myotis davidii | reverse complement strand
TGACAATCAATTTGCATATTACTTCTTTATTATGTAGGACTAGAGGCCCAGTGCGCAAAAATTTGTGTACTCGGGGAGGGGGGAGTTTCCCTCAGCCCGGCCTGGGACCCCTCGAGGGATGACCACTGCTGGTTTAGGTCTGCTCCCTGGGGGATTGGGCCTAAGCTGGCAATCAGTCATCCCGGTGACAGCCCGGCAGCCCCCAAAGGATGTCCACTTGCCAGCGGGGAACAGACCTAAGCTGCAGACTGACATCCTTACTGCTGCTGAGGAGCTAGGAGAGGCTCACACCACCACCACCGCTGTACTGGCTGCCATCAGCC
>NW_006287127.1:0-247 GCF_000327345.1 Myotis davidii | reverse complement strand
CTATCACCCACAGAGCAGGGCCGATCAGGGGGTTGGGGCGCTGACACTCTCACACTCTGGGCAGGGCCAATGGGGAGGTCACCCTGTCACACACAGAGCCGCAGGGTGATCAAGGGGTTTGGGCGCTGCCCACTGTCACGCTGCTTCAGGGGCAGTGAGGCCTCGTTGCTCTGCTGATCCTGGTCCTGGGAGGTCTCACTGCTCCGCTGATCCTGGTGCTGGAAGGCTTCGCAGCTCCGCTGATCCC
>NW_006287126.1:7052-8524 GCF_000327345.1 Myotis davidii | reverse complement strand
ATGGAAATGTGTTTTCTGCCATATACACACAAGGGACATTATTCTTATTTCACAGAAAAATAAAGTGAAACTCAGACAGGAAAAGAAGGCCCAAAGCCAAGAAGCAGAAAGCTCACAGGTGGCATCCAAAGCCAACCATCAGACATTTCCTTACATTAGGTTGAAGCCTCCTTGTAGTTCAAAAATTCATGTGATTTCTGCATTCTACCCTATAGTTTGCCTATGGGACTTTTTCAAATCTATACTAATAAAAGGGTAATATGCTAATTAGACCAGATAAACTGGCCATCTTCTGGACATCCGACTTCCTTCTGGACAAAGCCATGGTGGTGGGGGCCGAGGCAGAGGCAGTTAGGGGTGATCAGGCCGGCAGGAGAGGGCAGTTGGGGTGAAATCAGGCAGGCAGGGGAGAATAGTTGGGGGTGAGATCAGTCCTGCAGAGGAGGGCAGTTAGGGACAATCAGGCAGTCAGTCAGAGGAAGTTAGGGGCAATCAGACAGGCAGGCAGGTGAGTTGTTAGGAACCAGGGGTTCCAGATTGCTAGAGGGATGGCGGACTACCGGTTTAGGGATGTCCCACAGGAACAGGGCCTAAACCGGCAGTCAGACATTGCCCAGGGGGTCCCTGATTGGAGAGGGTGCAGGCTGGGCAGAACCCCGCCACCGCTGTGCACGAATTTTGTGCATCAGGCCACTAGTTTAAAAATAATGTTTCAGATCACACACCACTGACAGAGTAAAACTACCAGGCAAAGAGAATTCCTCCTGCTTCTCACAGATGCTCCAAGGTGGGCAGTGGAAGGGTGTCTTCAGGTGGGTGGGGGTTGGAGCCTCAGCTCTAAACCTGTGCTCAATCAGTATCACCTCTCCCCCCTCCAGGCTGGTCTCAGGGGCCACAGCTCTCTGTGGGCATCTCTGACCCCATGCTGGCCCACTTCTTAAACAAGAAATAATTTTCTTTGCCTTTTAAATTTTCTTCAATTCTGTAGTTTGTCTTCTCACATTCTTTTTTTTTTTTTTTTCTAAATTGTATTGATTTCAGAGAGGAAGGAAGAAGGAGAGAGAGAGATAGTGAAATCAATGATGAGGGAGAATCATATTGTTCGGCCACCTCATGCATGCCCTCTGCTAGGGATAAAGCCCCCAATCGGATATATGCCCTTGACTGGAATCAAACCTGGGACCCTTCAGTCTGCAGGCCGACACTCCATCCACTGAGCCAAACCAACCAGGGCAAGAGATCATCTTGTATATCCTCAGTAATGGACCAGCTACAGTCCTCCCTCAGGGACTTCAGAGCCTGCTCAGGAGCTGCTGGTTTCTGATCTGTCCTCTCCTCCCTTATGTTGCAACCTGAACAAGTATTTTCCTTTCGTGTGTGTGTGGGGAGGGAGGGGGGATTTGGTAGCCTAGGCAACACAGTGTTGATTTGGGTGTGGGGAGGGATGTTTTCTCCATTTCTTGCTTCATCCA
>NW_006287126.1:4797-6480 GCF_000327345.1 Myotis davidii | reverse complement strand
TCCCACAGACTCCTGGTTGAGTGGCCTGCCATTGGTCCCTCATGGGGGTTCGAGGACACTCATCTATCCACTGGGAGGTTCTTGTTTCCTGTGTAACTTAACCCAGCCTGGAGATGCTTCCCTCAATTCTAGATCATAAGCAGGAACCAGCTAGAGAGGAGGAAGCTGATTACCTGGGCAGATCTGGTCAGCTTCTGAGGTCATGGTGTCAGCAGTGGGATCTCAGAGTTTCCCCTTCAGCTCACCAGTCTGTATCCAGCTGGAAGGAGGTGTCACTTCACCCTTGGGGCAGAGAAAACAAGTTGTGGGGTCGGAGGTGAGCCAGCTGAGCAACAGGGAGCAGCGAGGGGCTCCGCCTCTGGTGATTCTTTCAGGGAAGGCCACAAGTGCCAAGATGGACTCAATCCACTGTGTTTCCCTGTCTGCTGGGCTCTGCCAGCTGCTAGTTAAGAGAAGGTACTCACCTCACTCCAGCCCACTCCAAGCCAAGTGACAGTCCCCTTGTCCTGTGGGGGCACAAGGAGAAGACCATCAGACAAGGAAACACACAGCTGAGGAGTCATAAAACCAAAGAAGCAGTAACACCAGACACAGAAGGAAAGATGGGAAGGAATGTTTTGGAAATGACTTGAGGTTGGGGACATGTGTGTTGACTAATCCTCAGCTAATATTGATGGTGTGTCTACCACAGGCTCCTTACAAGTTCACTTATCAAATACTCTCACACATTTCACGTGGTGGGCGCCATGGTGGCTCCCATTGGAACGTGGAGGAAACCATCACAAAGTCTAGGTTTTCACCTAAACTCGGGTTAGCCCAAGTCTCACAGTAGTGCTCGAGCTAGGACTCCAGCCCAAGTCTTCCTGATCTAAATCCTGTGTTGTGAGGACTATGCTCAACTCTCTTTTATGTACAAAAATGTTTATTAATGTCTCTATCTAACTTGTAAATAATACTTCTCATTTCCAAACGATGTCTTGCACCCTATGCCAAGTCTCTGTGTTGATAAATTCCTGGCGCTGTAGCTTCTAATACCCTTCTTGCTTCTAATACCCTCATTCCCTAAGGTCCTGGGGTCCTGAGGCCATGGCCCCATCCCTGCTGCCCAGCCCTCCCTATGGGGCCCGGTCTCGCTGCTGCCCACCCTCATCAGTGGACCTTAGCTTCTTTCTACTTCTTTATGTAAATAGAACACTCGTCTTGCAAAAAAAGTTTTGTCTGCATTTGAGGTTGTTTCCCTTAAGATATTTCTAGAAGTAGAATGACTGGGTCAGAGGATATCTCCATATAAAAATTCCTTCAAACCTAGACCTCACTGCTATCCAAACAAATTGTACCAATTTACACTTATATTTACAATTTACATTTATACTCACAGGATATGAGGTGTTCATCTTTTCCATCTTCCACTTCACAGTAGTGATTTTTTAAAGAAACACCTCTTTTTAATAAATTTGTGTTATGTTAACTGCACAACATAAAATTTATCACCTTAACCATTTTTGAGGTTAACATTCAATAGTGTTAAATATATTTACATTATTGTACAACCATTCTCCAGAACTCTCTTCATCTTGCAAAACAGAAACTCTGTACCCACTAAACAGTAACTGCCCATTCCCCCTCAAAACTGCCATTCTTCTTTCCATCTCTATGGATTTGAGTGCCTCATAAAAGTGGGTT
>NW_006287126.1:0-897 GCF_000327345.1 Myotis davidii | reverse complement strand
CAGAAATCTGAAGTTTTCAGAGGCTCATGATCAGCTACTAGACCCGCTCTGCTTGCTAACCCCTTAGAGAAGCTAGCCCATGTCTTTCTGAGCGCAGTCCGTCCAGCCTCACGAGGCTTCTGCGATCCGCAGGCTGGACAAAATGGCTGGGCACAAAGCAGAAACGCCCAAGATGGACGCCCAGTGGCTGTGCGTGGACCCCGGAAGCCAACGTGGCACTTATGTCAGCCTGCTCTGTGGGACGCCATGGCCACCTCCCAGCGTTTCAGGGAGTGGCGGCAGAGTGATCATGGTATCCCGTGACAACACTGACTAATTTCAGAGAGAAAAAGCCAAGGCAAGGGAGAGGGAGGCCTTGCACCAGGCAACGAAGGGCAAGCAGGGCCAAGACTCAGAGCAAGTGTCACAGTTGGCCTCTGGTGCTGTTTACAGTTGTTTTTTGTCTTTTTTTCCCTATAACCTGCCTTCCTCCTGGGTCCTCAAAATTCACCAGCCTGACTGCCACTGGTCACCCCACATCCCCTGTGAGGAGCAGAACTCATGCCAGACTCACAGGGGTGGAGTCCTGTTGTCCAAAGGGCCCTCTGATAAGAACGCAGAAAGGACCCCAGACGGACGTCCGTGGCCTCGGTGAACACGGTCTCCTGGCGGAACACCTGGGGTGGGGGCTACAAAGCCACATGAGGTGAGATGGGCACCTCTTGGCATGAGCTGAGATCACCCCACTTAGGGACCCAAAAGACCCAGTGACTATTTAGTAGGGCTCAGCTGGACCCCCGACATCACTAGAAAGATCACCTGGGATGACGACAGCTCGGAGCGGGGGTCATTCCCTGTGGCTGTGGTTTCCCATCCTGTTTTCTCAACATTGTGGGTTTATTGCGTTTGTCAAAAATC
>NW_006287125.1:0-541 GCF_000327345.1 Myotis davidii | reverse complement strand
CTATCCAAATTTTTTTCTCTCTCTGTTGTTTTGCTATTGTTTGCTTGATTGTTGAGTATATTGAGTTTTTTTATGCTTGTTTGTGAGATTGTTTTTCTTTTTCTTTTTCTATTTTTTTTCCCCTCCGGTTATTTTGGGGTTTCTGTTTTTCCTCACCTCGCTTTATATTAGTGGTTGTTTGTAGTTTGCATTCATCTCCAGGGATATGTTGCTGGAATTTGTTGGTATTAGTGGCGGTTCTATTGGAGTTTTCTCCCCATATAAATAGTCTCTTCCCCTCTTCTATTTCATTCTCTCTCTTTTCTCTCTTACTTTTTTTTCCTCCCTTTTCACAACTTCATTTTTGCACTCCATTTTTATTCTTTTTCTCTTTTTTCTTTTTTTATTCTTTCTTCCTAATCCTCTAATTCTCTTTGCTCAGGTGGTTACCTTTATTTGGGGTTATTAATATCATGAATACATTTTTGTTCAGGGACTTGTACATTGTGCCTTCTTGTGTTGTATTTTATGCCTTTAAATCAATGCAACAGAGAGAGAACTA
>NW_006287124.1:0-382 GCF_000327345.1 Myotis davidii | reverse complement strand
ATATCCTCGGGTGAGGATTAACAAAACAAAAAAGTTGGTTGGGAGAGTTTGGAGGGGTGACCTGGAGGAAAGAGATAGGGTGAAAGTCAGTTCCTCAGAAACTCATTGTAAAAAGCAAGAAGAAAGGGCATCATAAACTTGGTTAAACCTAGGGGAGGAATATCCACAGGTGGCCAGAAGGGAATACTATGCACAGTAAGGATAATGGAACAAGCTTTACCTAGTGAGAGGACCAAGAAGAAATTATCAGCAGGTACATCCTAGAATAGCATCTTCTTTTTCAGTTTTTCTTAAAAAATAAATAGACCCTTTGAGCCCAAACTACTACCGCCATACTGGCCCCATAAAATTCTGATTCTGGTTGCCCAAAACATGGGGAAGA
>NW_006287123.1:0-534 GCF_000327345.1 Myotis davidii | reverse complement strand
GGGAACATAAATACACTGAAAACACGTTCAAAGGCTTTGAAATGATGAGTTTATTGTTACATTTTCAGTTCCCATCAAAGTGTTGGCGTTTTTAAGAAATCTACTTAGAAAACATAAGAATACAAATTAATAGAGCTCATAACACTATGTAAATGGAGCTACTCTTCTAACAATTCTCAATAGTAAACACTGGAATTCTTCTGTGATGGATATGGATCACTTGAATTACAAGTAAATAAAATGTTAATACAAAACGGGGAACATAAATACACTGAAAACACGTTCAAACAGCACTGAAATGGTAAGTTTAATCTTTACATTTTCAGTTCCCGTCAATGTGTTCTCCTTTTTAAGGAATCTACTTAGAAAACATAAGAATACAAGTTAATTGAACTTGGAACACTATGTATATGTTGTTACTGTTCTAATAATTCTCAATACTAAACACTGGAATTCTTCTGTGATGGATACGCAACTCTTGAATGACAAGCAAATAGATCATTAATACAAAAAGGGCAACATAAATACACTGAA
>NW_006287122.1:0-712 GCF_000327345.1 Myotis davidii | reverse complement strand
GTGGGCATGGCTAAGTGGTTGAACATCGACCTATGACTCAGGAGGTCAAAGTTTGACACACTGTCAGGGCACATCTCCAGGTTGTAGTCATGATCCCTAGTGTGGGGCATCCAAGAGACAGCCAATCCCTGATTCTCTCTCTTCATTGATGTTGCTCTCTCCCCCCCTCCCCCCAACACTCCCCCTTCTCTCCCTTCCTCTCTGAAATCAATGGAAGATAGCATATATAATAAAAGCCTAATATTGTCCCCTAGATCAGGAGTTCAACCAGAAGTTCTACCGCTTGCTATGACATGTGCTGAACACCAGGGGGCGGTGCAAAACATGATGGACATTGGCAACAAGGCACTGGCAACAGGCGGCAGTGGAGGTGCTGCCGGCCCCAATGGGCTTCCAGGTGAGCAAGGCTGCAGCTGCTGGGACTACAGGGGCCAGTCGAGCTCACCCTGGGTTCATGCAGGAGCTGGTCTGCCAAAGCAGGCTGGGAGAGAGCGCACTGCCTGCCAGGCTTCCGTGCAGCGCCACAGGGTGGCCCAGAGGCCCACGGCATCTGGTCACACTTACCACATCTCCCCAGGCACCATGACTCAGGCAGAGGAGGAGGGCATGGGGGGGGCGGGGCACCAGGTACTGCCCGGGGCCCAAAAGTCAGGTGGGACCTGCCCTTTCATGCCAGGCACTCACACTTCCATCGCCAGCCAGGCCTAGGGCC
>NW_006287121.1:0-255 GCF_000327345.1 Myotis davidii | reverse complement strand
TAACCAATGGACATAAGACACTGGGGGTTAGAGAAGGGCGGGGGATTGTTAAGGGTGGGAAAAAAAGGAGACATGTGTAATACTTTTTGTAATACTTTAAGCAATAAAACAATTAAAAATAAATAAAATAAAATAAAATTGACTTTTGTAGAACAACATATAATGAAATTGCATTTTTTTTTGTATCTATTCTTTTTTCTCTCTGCCTTCATTTTGGTTTATTTTTTAACCCCATTTTATTGCCTTTGTTGACCT
>NW_006287120.1:2297-3002 GCF_000327345.1 Myotis davidii | reverse complement strand
AATCATCTGCACAGTGAAGAATTGCCATCTGAACATCCATAGGGTTAATATGGGGCCTAGGATTAGTACCTGAAGGATTAGTATCACTGTCTTCAAACAAGTCTTCATCTGAATCAAAAGCCTCATTTTCTTGATTTGAGGCACCTGAATAGACTTGATTCTGTGTGTTTTCGTCATTTCTGAAGACCAGGTATCTCAGCCCATAATCCAGCACTTGTAGCTTCTGAAGGAAATATAAGGGAAGCTCTCTTTCAGAGCTTGGCTGCGTGTTGTATACAGAAATCTTGTTGATCAGATGGAAGTTTGCTCTGCTCATCTTTTTCGGGTAGTAATGTTCTAGGCCTAGACACTGAAGTAATTTTAGGAAGGCTGTATGTTCTATACCTTCCCATTTTCTATTTCTATTATGATGTGGATCGTGGGATTGTTTCTTTTCATGGAAAATATTTTCTAAGTTTTTTGTTATCTCATCCATTTTCAATGGAGAGAGGGTGGCTTCAAAATTACCATCAATGAGCAATCTCAAGTCTTTCTCTAGGTTTTCCCAATCCTGATCTGCTCCAGGTTTGGAGAGGACATGGACAACCTCTTTTGACAAAAATTGGCCCATGATTTGCCTTATTAATGCCAAGCGTTGTGTTTTCTCCTCAGGAGAGACAGCCATGACTCCAGCGGTAGCTCTCAGACCTGTGAGCACCAGGAATG
>NW_006287120.1:0-2253 GCF_000327345.1 Myotis davidii | reverse complement strand
GCAAATATTTTTGAGTTCCTGGTATTTATCTTGGGCAGTTTGCATTTCATCCAAAAGGAAGTCTAACTCCTCACACCCCAGGAGATATTGAAACTTATTGTGTACCACATGATACCCTGCACCAGCTGCAATGGAAAGTAGCAATAGCTGTGTGTCTGGCTGCTCTGTTTCTTGGAGGTAATTCAAGAAGCAGCCAAGACACAAACTGACCTCATAAGTGGCCTTTCTTTGAGCTTCTTCCACTGTTTCTGCAGACTCAGATTTTGCCATCACTTCTCTGAGGTCATTGTGGGTTTTCTTTAAGATTTTAATTAATTCAGAAAATTGGGAGATGTTGATGTGCTCTTCTTCTGACTTTGATGGGAAGACCCACTGCATGATGGAATGAGCCTGAGGGAAGTGATTCACTCTGTAGATGTGAGGATCCAACAGGCTGCGCAACTGAGATTTAATAAACTTAGTTTCATAAATGGATGACTTTTTGCAAAAGTTGACAGTGTTTACCAGAAAATTCTGCAGACCCCAATCTGTGAGGCAATGCTGTGGGTGGATTTTTCTGAACCAGAGGGTGCCCCATCCACACCTGCAGGAACCTTCACTCCAAAGCCACTGTAGCTGCCCCTTATGTAACCATTCAGGGCCTCTGCTGACTGCTGTTTTACTTCTGCCAGCTGCTCACTCCTGAAACCCTCTGATACGGCTTTCCACCAGTAGATTCCTCCCAGGTGCAGAGGGCCCTGGTTGGCATGAGAGCCAAACCTGTGGAAGAAAGCTTCAGTACTGCGCCTCAGCACGGGGAGTCTGTCTGTGTCTGCAGACTGACTCAGAAGGTCTTCAATGCATTTCAGTTCCTGGAGAGCAGCCTTGGAGAACTGGAGCTGATCCATGGGAAAGTGGCAGGAGGCAAGTGGAAAATAGCAGAACTTGGTAGAGCAGAAATAGGAGTGCTCAGAACATGATTGTTGGGTTTCCTTGCATTCTGAATCTTTTCTGTGGTCCATGCCAGCTTCCATGCTAGATCCCCAACCTTCGCCCTTGGCTAAGGCAATTACACTGAATCCCAGCTTCTCTGTCATCTGGGTGAACTGGGATTCTTCTCGAGAAGATGTAAATTCCCTGGTTTCCATCCGAGTGCCATGTTCAGGGCCAGAGATTAAGACTTCCTTGGGAACACTGAGCAGCTCTTCTCTCTTCTGTATAAGCTCTATTTGGTAGCTGGTTTTGTAAATTCCCTGCAGGGCCAGCCCTCCAGATGCCCATCTCACGAGATCTCTCTCTGGGAGGTTTTGCCTGTGAGACATTGTGCCCTCCATGAGGTTGAGTTGTCCCTGCATGTGTTCCATCACTTCTCTTAAGGATTTTTCGGGAGGTGGCCAGTACTCTTTGGGAATCTCCATTGCCTGCCTCAGCTCTGCCTCTTTTTTCCTTACTGCCTCTTCTTGTCGTTGCCTCTCTTCTGATAGTAAGTCTCTTAGCTCCTGCAGTGCCTGTTCGGTTTTCTTCTGTTCTTCCTTTATCACTTTCACCTGAGACTCCTGTAACTTTGAAAGGCTATTTGAGTTAAGTAGCTTCTCCAGAGCCCTTTTCTCCCAGGAATGTTGTGCCTGGGATTTCAACTTCTGGAGGTCTTTTTCTTCTATGTGTTGTAAGGCCTGTGCACAGGTCACACCCAGCTGTTCCCGCAGCTTTGGCAGCCAGTACTCAACTGACAGTCCTAGTTCTCTCAGCATCTCTTGGAGATCTTGCCCACTTTTGCCTCTGAGAAGGGGCTCATCAGATGTGGAGTCTGCTGTGTCCATCACTGTGGAAAGAAAAGACAACCAGTTAGCCTCTGTCATGAACTTAGGAAGTGTAAGCCATATCAAAATAAGGATAGGAGTACTAAAGATGCAAGTCTCTTCCCTGGCAGGTGTGTTTAGTGGTTAGAGCATTGGTCTGTACACCAAAGGGTCATAGGTTACTGAACAAGGGCTGTACCAGGATTTTGGGTTCGCTCACTGCTCCCAGTTGGGGTGTGTGTGGGAGGATGTTTCTCACACTGATGTTTCTCTCTCTCTTTCTCTCCCATTCTTCCTCCTTTCCTTTCTGGCCCTCCCTTCCTCTCTCTCCTTACCTTCCACGCTCCTTCCTACCTTCCCTTTCACACTCTCAGAAAAGCAATGTAAATAATATCCTCAGGTGAGGATTAACAGCCCTGCAAAAAGATGCAAGTTTTTAAGACTTTCTCATCCTTTCATTTCATTGTTTTATAAA
>NW_006287119.1:0-273 GCF_000327345.1 Myotis davidii | reverse complement strand
TGATCGCCCCTAACTGCCCTCCCTGCCGGCCTGATCAAGCCCCCAACAGCTCTCCCCAGCTGGCCTGATCAAGTCCCCAACTGCTCTTTCCTGCCGGCTTGATCTCACCCCCAACTACCTTTGCCTGCCTGATTACCCACAACTATCCTCCCCTGCCAGCCTATTTGCCCCCAACTGCTCTCCCCTGCCGGCCAGATCTCACCCCTAACTCCCCTGCCCTGACAGTCTGATCTTGACCTGAACTGCCCTCCTCTGCTGGCCAATTTGGTTCTG
>NW_006287118.1:0-277 GCF_000327345.1 Myotis davidii | reverse complement strand
TACTTCGGGAAGCTTATGGTGAATATGCTCCATGTCATGATACCTGTGAATGCTGGTTTAAACTCTTTAAAAGTGATGATTTTGATGTGAAAGACAAATAAAGTCCCGGACAACCGAAAAGTTTGAAGACCAACAATTACAAGCATTATTGGATGAAGATGCATGTCAAAATCAAAAACAACTTGCAGAAAGATTAAACATTTGTTGCTCCCAGCAAACAATTTTCGATCCTTTACAAGCAATCAGAAAGATTTTAAAGGAAGGAAAATGGGTGCCA
>NW_006287117.1:0-260 GCF_000327345.1 Myotis davidii | reverse complement strand
AAGAGCATACAATGGAGTCAACATAGTCTCTTCTCTAAGTGGGGTTGGGAAAATTGGACAGATACATGCAAAAAAATAAAACTAGGCCACCATCTTACACCATACACAAAAATAAACTCAAAATGGCCAAAGGACTTAAATGTAAGACAGGAAACCATAAAAATCTTAGAAGACTCCACAGGCAGCTAAATATCAGACATATGTCGTAGCCATATCTTTACCGATAAAGCTCCTAAGGCAATGGAAACTAAAGGGAAAAT
>NW_006287116.1:0-429 GCF_000327345.1 Myotis davidii | reverse complement strand
GGAGCTGAGGGCCATTTTCAGGCTGGCCAAGCATGCAACTGAAACTCCCAGTCTCTCCTTTTATTTTTTTTTATTCTGGGATTTATTTACCTCCTATAATTGAAACTTTGTTGCGGCTCCAGCTCGGAGGCCGGCTGGCTGAAAGCAGTTACCTGGGTTTTTTTTAGCTTCTATAATTGCAACATTGTTGCATCTGGAGGTCAGGGATGGGCCCCTGCAGGCGGAGAACCTTGGCTTCCTACATCACTGGAGCAAGCAAGCCTCCTGTTCACTTCAGCTGCCTGGCTGTTGGCCGCCATCTTGGTTGGCAGTAAATTTGCATATCTCCCTGATTAGCCAATGGGAAGCGTAGCAAAATATGCTTAATTACTATGATTGTCTATTACTAGATAGGATATCGTTATCTAATAAAAGAGAAACATGGTAATT
>NW_006287115.1:0-404 GCF_000327345.1 Myotis davidii | reverse complement strand
TTTTAGAGAGAGAGGGAGAAAGGGAGAGGGACAGAGAGATAAACACTGAGAGAGAAACATCAAATGCTTTGATTGGCTGCCTCCTGCATGCCCCCCACTGGAGACCGAGCCTGCAACCTGGACATGTACACTTACTGCGAATCAAATCAGCAACCATTTGGTGCATAGGACAACACTCAACCAACTGAGCTACACTGGCCAGGCTAGATGCTATTTTTTATAAAGGTATCTGTTGGGGCCCATCCCTAGCAGGTCCAGGGGTTCCCAAAGGTGTGGATCGAGTCAGCAAAGAATGAAGGACACGGAGGCAGCAGCGTTCAGTTGATCAGCATAGCCAAGTTCTAGCCAGGTTCTCCAGCCAGGTTCTCCCACCAGGTTCTGTCTTTATTCTCCTGTTACATCTG
>NW_006287114.1:0-205 GCF_000327345.1 Myotis davidii | reverse complement strand
ATCCGCCAATAGAACAGGGACACGCTTGCTATGGTATCCAATGGGCGTGAGGGTCGGAGCTAAGAGTAGGTGGCTCTTGGAGATTTGTCAGGTGGGCGTTGCCACTTCCTGGTGTGCCAAGGAAGCCTGTTCCCTGGAGTGTGCTCACAGCGTTGCTTTGGCCGCAGCACTAAGATAAATCTCTTGAGCTCTGCCCACAGTTGGA
>NW_006287113.1:0-842 GCF_000327345.1 Myotis davidii | reverse complement strand
GCTCAACAAGCTGTTACCAAGTCGCACTCCAGAGTGGTCAATTCAGTGTCCAATCTCATCTGCAGCCTAAGTTTCCTTTTAGTCACTGTCACACTATTAGACTTTAAATCTCCGCCCCTCGATAGCTGTGAAATATTTGCTTTTAATTAGCATTTCTCTGATTAATAGTGGTTTGTTAGGTTCCTATTTGTTAAACCCACTTTAACAAGGTGGGTTTTCTCAATGTGCAGTTCTGGGGAAAGTGTGTCTTTAACAATTTAGCTATAAGGTAAAGAGTTATTACAGGCATAGCTGGTTTGATGAGGAAGAGCCTAAGGATAGCTAGTTCTGACTGCATGGAGGACAGGAAAAGCAGGTTGTCCCAGATTCGTGCACAGGCAGTCCTTCAGTGTTGATGTTTTTCCTAATGTTTCCATTTGGGGATAATCCTTTCTGAATTGCCTGTTTACATCTTCTCCCCATTTTTTCTAAGTAAAACAGAACCGAAATGCAATGTGGATACATGAGAAAGCTCTCCAGTTCCTGGTCTGTGTTCTAACTTGTCCTGAGTGCGTGTTACAGAGTTTGACAGGACGGGCCAGAGGTGACAGCAGTGAGGCAACACTGGTTCTGAGTAAAGTCACATGACCGATGCCAGCAGTGCAAAGAGCCGCTCGGTTTTGCCCTGATGCAAAGATGACACCAAGACCGTGCCCTGGGAAACATAACTGCCAAGGGGCGGCGCCTCAATAAAAATATATATTTTTTAAAAATCCAAAAAACTACCACACCACCACCACTGTCAACAGCAAAACTCAGAAACAAAAGTAATTTCCTTATTTTTTTATTTTTAATATATTTTT
>NW_006287112.1:0-258 GCF_000327345.1 Myotis davidii | reverse complement strand
ATTTCAAAAACACTGATCTAGTCCTCTCTCTTATCCAATATAAGAATTTCATATCTCTGACAGTTATCCTGATCAGGGCCTGTAGAGTTCAGTATTTTAGGAGGATACAAATTTCTCTATGGAGCAGCTCAAATTTTTCTTAATATGTAAGGTCAACATTATGCTACTTATAAAAATATTTTAACTGGTGGAGAATTTTTTATTTTTGTTAATCCTAACACGAGGGTATTTTTTCATTAATTTTTAGAGAGAATGGAA
>NW_006287111.1:0-1514 GCF_000327345.1 Myotis davidii | reverse complement strand
GAATTCTCTTCTACTCCGCGGGAAAGGTCTCGGGGTCACGACCTTGGAACCTTTTCTCGTCTCTCTCGCTACCGGTTGGCTGAAGGAAAAGGAAGACGCTCCTTGTTCCCTCCCCAGCTTCTCTCGCCCTTCTCTCCGGTCATGGGGACCTCTCAGTCCAAACCCCCACGAAACACACCTTAGGGTGTCTCCTTGCCAATCTCTCAACCCTTGGTCTTTCTGGCTACATCAAACCAAAGAAGCTCTACCTGGCCACAATATAAACTCTCTCAGTGGCCCGAAAACAGCACTTTTGATTCCAATGTCCTCCCAGATCGAACCCTACTCCACTCAGGACATGGAAGGAAACACTCAACAGGAAAGCTTTCGAAATCCCTACAAACAGGCTTCCTTTTCCCTCCACTCTCACCCCTCTCTTCACTCCTCATGTTCCACTCATCAGATCCTCCTCACAAAGTCCTCTTTGCCCTCTCAAACTGATTCTCAGCTCCTTTCTCTGTCTTCCAACCCTTACAGCCCTGCTGTAGAAACCTCCATCCCACATTCTCTGAGACCTCTAACCGCCCGCCTTCCCCTGGGTGCTCTCCATCCCCGTGACCAGTTCACTTTGTGAGAGGTTGCAGCAGGGGAGGGTATTACCTGGGTAGCCATTCCCCTCTCAGCCTCTGATCTTTCTCAAATCGAAAAACACTTCAGATCTTTCTCTTCAAATCCTCCTAACCAGCAGCCGCCTTCTCCACAGTCCCTGAGAGCCCAAATCCTGAGAACGTGAGCTCCAAACAGCCCTTTCCATCTCACACTCATTCCCAGGCCGCCCACAGACTGCCTTCCTCAACAGCCTCTTCTACTTCTGCGTCCATTCTCAGGTTTTTTTCCACTCATTTTACCCCCGAGGGAGGGAGCAGGAACTGATGGCATAGTCTGAGTCCATGCTCCATTCTCTATGTCCAGCCTCACAGGTTGAAAGGCATCTCAGGTTTCTTTTTCCACTGACCTCACCACCTTCACTCCCCCGACATGCGCAGCAAACTTCCAAAAACCCCTCAAGAAGACCTCGTTAACCTTTAAGGTCTTTAATAATAGAGACGAGGAAACCCATATCCAAAATCAAAGATGAGATCAGGCCAAGGCTGAGGCCCATTAGGAGCCTTCCAGCTCCTAGCCATTGCTTTCAAACCCCAAACGACGTGCCAGTCCTCCAACCACGGGTAAGTCAGGGTCTAAGCCGCCTCCGGGCCCATGCCTCAAATGCAGCGAGGAAAGACAGCCAAGTCCTGCTCAAACTGAGACCCCCTGTGGGCCCTGCCCAAGGTGAGGAAGGGAAAGTCCACTGGAAAGCAGACTGTAGTCTGGCCTCCGGCCCAGGCCTCAGCCAGTCCAGCATGGCCGCCCTCTGGATCCGGTTTGGAGTTCCCAGACCTCCTGGGACTGGCCACCGAAGAAGCTGCCCAGGCCCCGACAGGGCCCCACAGACCTACATCACCAGGGCAGAGCCTCGGGGAACGACTGTGGCA
>NW_006287110.1:0-454 GCF_000327345.1 Myotis davidii | reverse complement strand
CTTTTATAATACATGTAAGAACTAAATGGAAAAAAAGTCAGTGTATAAAAATCTCTAATTATTTTATTGAAAGAGTCCAATCAAATAATTGAATAAGATAATAGAGCCAACAGTATTGTGGTAAGTCTGCAAGGTTACAGATGATTACAAGACTCGATTTGACAATCACATTGTAAAGTATATAAATGTTGAATCAATGTGTTTTATACCTGAAACTAGCTTAATATTGTATACAAACTATACTTACATAAAAACAAATGAAAACACTTTGATTACACTACTCAAAACAGCGAACTTTCAGGGTACAACAGTGAATGTTATATTAGTTGCCATCTGTACTTTAACTTAAAATGAATTAATAAACAAGTAAAGAAAATAACTGGCACAAATTTTATCAGACTTTAAATGCCTTACAAACCTCCAAATTTCATTGCTCATTCTTATAGATATTGAA
>NW_006287109.1:0-865 GCF_000327345.1 Myotis davidii | reverse complement strand
CTGCCAGCCAAGATGTCAGCCAGCAGCCAGGCTACTGATGGGAACAGGAGGCCTGCTTACTCCAGTGACAGAGGAAGCCAACCTTCCCCGCCTGCCGCAGCACAGCTCTGAGTTGTTGTCTAAGAAACATTGTTACAAATATAGAGGCTAAACAAAACCCCAGAAACCTGCTTTCAGTCAGCTGGGATCTCAGAGCTGGAGTCGCAACAAAGTTTCAAATACAGTAGGTAAACAAAGCCAGAAACCTTCTTTCAGCACCCGAGGCCTCAAGCTAAAGCTGGCTCTCAGCTCCAGTGACAGCCATAGAAGGTAAATAAATCCAAGAATTTAAAATAAAAGGAAAAAAGGAGAGTTTGGGAGCTCAGTCACCCGCCAGCCTGAAAACGGCCCTCAGTCCCTCACCCAGACTGGCCAGCACCCCAGTGGGGACCCCCACCCTGATCCAGGACAACCTTCAGGGCAAACCAGCTGGCCCCCACCTGTGCACCAGGCCTATATCCTATATAGTAAAAGGGTAATATGCCTCCCAGCACCAGGATCAGCGGAGCTGAGAGGCCTCCTGGCCCCTGGAGCAGTGTGACAGGGGGCAGCACCCAAACCCCCTGATCATCCTGCGCCTCTGTGTGTGACAGGGGGCGGGGTCACAACCTCCCTATCCGCCCTGCTCTGTTCCTGACAGGGGAAGGCGCCCCAACCCCCTGATCAGCCCTGCTCTGTGCCTGAGAGGGGGGAGCTCCCTAACCCCCTGATTGGCCTTGCTCTGTGTGTGACAGGGTGCGGTGACCCAACCCCCCCATAGGCCCTGCTCTGTGTTTGATGGGCTTGAGCTGCGACCTCCCCTTCAGCCCTGCCCTGAGTGTGACAG
>NW_006287108.1:0-603 GCF_000327345.1 Myotis davidii | reverse complement strand
TCAGCTGCCTCCTGCACACTCCTTACTGAGTATATGCCTGCAACCCAGGCTGCCTCCTGCACACTCCCTACTGAGTATATGCCTGCAACCCAGCTGCATGCCCTTGACAGGAATAGAACCTGGGACCTTGAGTCTGCAGACTGACGCTCTATCCACTGAGCAAAACCGGTTAGGGCCTGAGTTGATATTTAGAGACTTAGCATCAGTCATTGAAATGTAAACCATTAAAGGAAGACACTCTTTTGGCTCCTATAAATGTCATACTGAAAGGGGACTCTGGGCAAAGCATGCAGGGAATATAACATACACACCTCTCAAAGCATAGACAAACTCTTTTACCAATAGCTTTTGTTTTCCTCACAGCTAAAAGTCTGGGGTACCAGAGGGAAAGGGAGTGAGGCGAGGTAGATGAGGGTATAGGGAGATAAATGGTGATGGAAGGAGACTTGACTTTGGGTGGTAAAGTCACACAATATAACCTACAGATGATGTATTATAGAATTGTACACCTAAAACCTATATAATTTTATCAACCAACTACAGGCCCAGTGCACAAAAATTTGGGGGGTACCTCAGCCCGGCCTACGCCCATTTGCAGTCCAG
>NW_006287107.1:0-246 GCF_000327345.1 Myotis davidii | reverse complement strand
CATCTGAGACTTCTGCATCCTTTTCCATCCCAGACCCTCCTGGATGATCAAGCTGAGGCTTTGTCATGTCACGGCACACCATGGCAACCATGGACTTCCGGCAACCACAGCTGAAGTGAGCGGCTCCTCATTGACCTAGACAGTACATATAGAGGCCAGGACACTAGGAGTAGTGCCTGTTGCCTCAAGATAGCCAAAGGGACTAAGAAGATGTTGTAGACTACTGAAGATAAGGAATAAGACTCC
>NW_006287106.1:2034-2908 GCF_000327345.1 Myotis davidii | reverse complement strand
GGCTGGGCTGGACTAGGAGCCCACAGACTTGAGAAACCAGATCCCAGGGCCAGCTGAGGTCACACAATAAAGGCCAAAGCCGGGGTTCCATGAATTGTTCCGTTTAAGTCCCCTCAGCGAGCTCCTACTCTGGTGCAGGAGGCGGCAGGCCTCACCCCAGAGATCCAGGTTTGAACCTCAGGCCTTCAACCTGATGGGAACTCATTTTCATATGGAAAACGCCAGCAGGGGAGGGGCTGCAGGTTGCCCATGAATAGAGTAAGTTCACCCCTAGCTTCACATAGAACCCAGAGTGTGTGCTTACCTTATCCAGAGGCTTTGCTTCTCACAACATGGTCTCCCGCTCAGCAGGGAGGCTGGCAGGAAGGAATCAGTGGGGGGGCGCCGCCTGGCAAGCTTCCCGGGGCTGCGCTCTGGTACCTATGGGGGCGAAATCTCGCGAGATCACGAGATCAGGACCATCCCAATTTCAGGGGGCTGGGGGGGGTGTGTATTAACAGGCCCAGAGAAGGTGGAGACAGGGCCACGCCCACTAGGCTGCAAGGGGTGGAAGAAGGTGGGTGGCTGTCAGGGGGACCCTGTGTTTCCAGGCATGAGGGTAGGGGCGGTCGCGGATGTGGAGGGAGAAACAGGAGGCCACGACCCCCAGCTAACCTCCCACTTGCCCCCCGGTCTGTGTTTCTGGGGACCCCTTTCCCTCTGTGGTTGTGGCTGCCACTTACGTACCTCGTTCCCTGGGCCAAGTTTGGCCCCCCACTCCCACCCCACCTCAGCCCTCTATTTAGAAAGAGCTCCCTGCCCTGGGGTAGTCCACTGTCCCTCCTGTCTGCTTGAGGACATTTTTGTAACCTCCAGGGCAGAGGAGAGCTGGCTA
>NW_006287106.1:0-1207 GCF_000327345.1 Myotis davidii | reverse complement strand
TGTCACCTTTTATGAATTTTGCCGCAAGCTCTGCTCCTCTACTAAATTCTCAATTGGCTAGTATAAAACCTGGGTACTTTCCATTATTAACACATTCTTAGCAAACTAGAAATTAAGGGAAACTTCCTCAACTGGATGGAGAACATCCATGAGAAACCTACAGCTGACATCATAATTAATGATGAGAAACTAGAAGTTTTCCTCCTAAAGTCAGGAAAGATGCACCACTTTTTTCAAATACTGGAAGTCCTAGTTAACGCAGCAAGACATGAAAGAAAAGAAAAGATTTATAGATTGAGAAGAAATAAATAAAACTGCTTTTATTCATAGATGACATGATTGTCTATGTAAAAAATCTGAAACAATCAATAAAAACAAACAAACAAACTTGGAACTAACCAATAATTATAGCAAGATTTCAGGAACAAGGTCAACATACAAAAATCAATCACTTTCTTATATTGAGCAAGTGGAATTTGAAATTTAAAACATAATGCCATTTGCATTAGCACCCCTCCCTCAAAATAAAATAATTAAGCATAAATCTAACCAAATCTGTACAAGATTCATCTGGGAACTAGAGATTCAGCATACCCTCCCCCCTCGCCCCTCGCCCCTAGATGCACTTATCAACCCTTCGTCCTGGGTGGCTGCTAATGCCATGCTCAGAACTACTCACAGTCTCTCCTCACAGAGTTTAGGATGAAAATAGAAAACACACACACACACACACACACACACACACACACACACTCAGCAAAACCCAACAAGGCCATTGTCTACAAATGGCTCTTTGTAATTAATTCTGTCATGAAAACAAAGGTCCTGGTATGGAAGGTTACAGAGGCAGGAAGACTCCTGCCTGAGTGTTGTACAAGGAAGGGCCATCAGGGGCTGGGAAGGATATTGTTCAGGGCATGAGTACCGACTGCACAATTTCTGAGAGAGTAAAGTGCTTGACCAATTTGAGAATGCAAGAGACACTGGGGCAAAGGGGAGGGTGAGAGAGTGACAGAGAGGGCAATGGGTGCATCGTGGAAGGGAAATTCAAAGGGAATCTATTTGAAGTTTGTCCACCCTTATGTTCATGATGATCTGTTTGCTTGTCAGCCCTGCAGAGGTTGATGCACTAATAAGACGAAGTCTGTTATATGAAAAGCAAAATGGAAGCCATTGGACTGATTACATAATGCAACCCTATTCTTGT
>NW_006287105.1:0-2219 GCF_000327345.1 Myotis davidii | reverse complement strand
TTTTAGGGACGGGCCAACGTCCCCTGCCCGTTCGGTAGATCCGAATGGAGTTCTCCGGAGCCTTGGAACTGCTCAGTGCGCGCACCCCCTAGAGACCCCTCAGTCTCCACGAATGGCTCAGGGAAGGTTTTGCCTCCCATTGCGTCCGAAACAGAACCCCTAAAGGGCTGCATCTCACTGGAGCCTCCAAATGTTGTAATGTACGCCACGAATCACAGAAGGACGCCTCAAGAAGTCGAATTAAAGAGTCACATTTATTGCAATCCGGGACTATGAGAGGCCATTCCCAAACCTCATAGCAATAACATGGTGGCAAAACCAGACTTATATAGGCAAAAATCACAAAGGTATTGATTACATCCCAGGGCTTGGAATGTGGCACCTCGCTCCCAAAAAAGCAGATTACAGAAGCAAAATTAAGCATGTTAATTAAAGTTTTGGGTCTCGGGGTAACTGAATTGACAGAAATACATAATCTAGAGCCCTCGGATCTCCAGACCACTGAGGTGTCAGGACAATTTAGAGTAATTGTGCTATCCTGGTCCTGGGACCACTAAGTCATCTGGAACACACCACCTGTGGCCACTAAAACAATTTAGGGTAATTGTGCTGTCCTGTTTCCCAGGTACAGAAGAATGTGCTCTCTAAGACCAGCATGATAACAATCACTGGAATAGTCATTCAATCGAATGGGACGATTTATACAATTCAGAAAGTCAAAGTAACTTTTCTATTATTAAGCCAAACAGCCTGGTTTGAGTGAAACTACAGTTTCTACCTGATGGTTGCTACCAAACTTCAAAGTGAGCGGTTACTGATTGATCTAGAGAGTATATATATAGAGGCCAGGACACTTTGAATAGTGTCTGTTGCCTCAAGATAGCCAAATTGACTAAGAAGATATTGTAGACTAGTGAAGATAAGGAATAAGACGCCACACACAGAATGGATGAAGAAACTGTCAGTCCTAAAGGGAATTAAAAGTCAGTTTCTCAACTGGATGACGAAGAAGAGGATAAGGTCAGAATACCTTATTCAAATGCTGCCCCTTCACCTGCCATGGTGATGGGAGGGCGGAGGGACAGAGCACGAGCCAGGCAGCAACTCCGGACCCCCACCATTGCGATCGAGGGTTGGAGGGCCGGAGCCCAGGCCATGAGCAACCACAGACTCCCACCATGGCCATCAGAGGGCGGGTGGGCCAGGGTGCAGGCCGGGCAGCAACTGCCGATCCCCACCAAGGCAACTGAAGGGCAGGAGGGCCTGGGCGCAGGCCAGGAAGTAACCCCGGACCACTGCCATGGCAATCGAAGGGCAGGAGGGCCTAGGCTCAGGAACAGTGTGTTGTGATAGTTCTGACGGAGTATAATAACGACGTTGATTTTCTTTTTACATGGTAGACCATTGAATATTGTTAAACTATTGAAAGGATGGTCACCTCAAATGTGAAGTTTTATGCCACAACTGGTACAGTTTTTCCTTTAACACCTTGGTCTAGAACAGCCTTGTTGCATATTGAAGATACTAGAGAAGTGAGATTTCACTCTAACTGGTTCATTGATGATTCACTTCATGTTACATTTGCCCTATCGCAAAATGAAATACTAGTAATAAGGGAAATTAGGTATAGTGTACATGGGTATTATCTTCACAATTTTTCTGTAAATCTGGTCGTATTCTAAAATAAAACATCCATTAAAACAACACTGAAAAATACTAGGAAATAGTAATATTTGAACCTAGTGTAGTGGACCACTGAAATGACGGGGGAGTTTGAGAAGTGGTGGGGAGGAAACACCACCTCCTTGCCATATGCTGGACTATAATGGAACTAGAGGAAATGAGAGAGAGAGAAAGAGAGAGAGAGAGATCAGTTTGGGAATAATTTTAGGAAGTAAGAGTAAGGTCTCTTTTCTATAACCAGAGCATCTGAGACTTCTGCATCCTCTCCCACCCCCACTCCTACTGGATGGTCAATCTGAGGCTAAGAGCTGTCAAGCCACTCCATAGCAACCACTGCTTTTGGGCAACCAGAGCTGAAGTGATTGGCTCCTCATTGACCTCGGGATTATAAATATATACCAGGACCCTTTGAATGGTATCTGTTGTTTCAAGATAGCCAAACTTACTAAGAAGAGATTGTAGCCTAGTGGAGATAAGGAATAAAACTCCAAACACAAGGATGTTTGAAGAAACTGCAAGTCCTAAAGTGAATTAGA
>NW_006287104.1:1014109-1016285 GCF_000327345.1 Myotis davidii | reverse complement strand
CCCATACACGAATTTTGTGCACTGGGCCACTAGTGATATTAATAAAAGGAAAAAAGGTAAGAGAGAAAAGAAAAGAAAGAAAAAAATATAGAAATAGGGAGAAAACACCGCAGAGCAAACAAATAAACCAAACGTCCTCTGCCCTTTCTGGGTCAGATTTTTTCACCAGCCTTGTCTAATTCATCAATTCTGGGCAGGTGATATTTGATTTAGTTGTTTCTTCTATCTGCTCCAAGAGAAGGCACAGGACACATCTACCTATTTGGCTGCCATTTTCTTCTCAAAACTTGTTTTTATAATTTTTAAATTTGCTTCAATAAATATAGCTATTTAAAAAAAATTTTATATGAGTTAATTTGAGCCAAACTGGTGAAGTATGCAGGGAGAAAGATTTCAAACCATCCCTAGAATAACAGTTTTTCAGTTTCTTTTATGCATTTGAAACTAAGGAGCAGGGGCAGTAAGGAAGATTACATGGAGATGGAAGAAAGCAAGGTGGGGAGTGGATTGCAGGATAGCTACCAAGATAATGTGTTCTCTTGAGAGTGGGATGGCTTATTTCAAAGGTGTGTTAGCCACATAAAAGCATTTTGAAAGTATTATTATTTTGAATAAGTACAGCTTTTGGATTTCTGATTGTATACTTGAAATAACTATAGATAATTATCAATATTCAATTATAATTATTAGTTATGTCTTCAATTTCATCATAGTCACTGTTGGTGAGATATTTTAGTTGCATAACTAAACTTGTATTTTCATAAATACAAATTTTAAAATCTTTTTCAGGTCCATTCTTTTATTTTTAAAAAATATTTTTATTGGTTTTTAGGGAGAGACAAAGAGAAAAAGAAGCATCCATGTACAAGACAAACATTATTGTCTGCCTCCAACATGCCCTTTACCAAGCCCACAAACTGGGCATGTGCCCCAACCTGGAATCGAACCAGCAACCTGCCAGTGCACAGGATGACATCCAACCAACTGAGCCACACAGGCAAGGGCAATTCTTTTAAATTGCATTCGAAGAACATAAGTACTGTTTTCTTTGACTTACAAATTTAATGGATTTAAAATCCAAATGAAGTTTTTCATCCAATGTTTCAAAATAAGGAGTTTTATCTTGTAGAATGTGCATTCGATGTTAAGATAATCCCTTTGCAGTTAATTTGCACATATTGACTGCAAATTGACAAAAGGTATCTGATATAAGTGAGGACAGCGTTTGGGTGCTGCTCTTTAAGCTCCACCAGGAACCTCTCTGCCTGGCCTCTTTGTTCCTCCAATCCACCACAGGTGGGACCACATTTGGGCTCCTTGAGCGCCTGTATTTTGAACTCTTCCTGTTGCTCTATGGGGTCCTTTTCCTGATGGGCAGCAGCATTCAGTGCAGTGGACTGAAGACTAACTCTAGGCAGTAGATTAAACAGAGTGTGTAGTTCCTGTCACCAAAAAGAGTTAGACAGAAGTTGCTATTCCCATTTGCTGCTCATCACTGAAGCACTCAAGTGGTGGGAAAATTGTTATAAGACATGCTTAAGGATGAAACATGAAATCCTACTGGTATCTGTACTGGTACATGGTGCCTTCAACTAAGTGAGGGCCTATTTCCAAATCTCATGAAAGTGTAGAAAATAAAAGGTAAGGGACAAAATTTCATGGCAACTATCTCACTTAGGGTAAAGAAACTTATCTGCTGCATACTCTAGAACAGAAGCTGTTTCCTTCTAATGGCATAGAGGGCACACTGTGGAAAGGATACAGAGACCTAAGAAGCTGTTGAGAGAGCTGATAGGGAAAGGTGGGAAGGACCTTAGCAAAGAGTTCCAGGGTGTTAGTGCAAAGCTCTTCACATAGCTAATTTTAGAACCAAATACTTTCATAGAAACTCACTGCAAAATTAAAATGCCAAATACAACTTTTCCAATAGTTCTTTTGTAATTCTTCCACACACACATGATGTTTTTGAAAAAAGGAAAGCAGGAAAAAGTCATATATGATGTTTTTGAAAAAAAGAAAGCAGGAAAAAGTCATATCTATATATCTATAATCTATCTAAATATCTATAATCTATCTATCTATCTAATCTATCTATCTATCTATCATCTATCTATCTATTATCATCTATCTTGCATCTATCTATCATCTCCTAACATAATACATGAATACATAGTAG
>NW_006287104.1:1007084-1012745 GCF_000327345.1 Myotis davidii | reverse complement strand
TATTATCTATCTATCTATCTATCTATCTATCTATCTATCTATCTATCTATCATCTATCTATCTATCTATCTATCTATCTATCTATCTATCTATCTATATATGGCAAGCAACCGTAACGACAGAATGACCTGAACTACCAGACAACTGGTCGCTATGATGCTCACTACGGCAGCCAACCAGCCTGATCGGGGACCCTATCAGCTCCCCTCCCTCAGCCTCCCCTGGCCAGCCCCATCCCCAATTAGCCCCTCTACACTGATCAGGGGCAGGGCTGGCTGGCCATCCTCCTGCGTCCTCTCCCCCTCTCCCCCCCCTCTGCCCCGCCAGCCTGGCCCCAATCGGCCCTTACCAGAGCAGGCCAGCTGGACCCCATCTGTGCACAAAATCATGCACCAGGCCTCTAGTTTTTCTATAAAGTCTCAGGAGGATGTGGAAGATGATGTAGTAGTTAGAGGGTCTCTCAGACTACTGTCAAGTGGCAGCACCCCAGCTCTAGTTATGGGGCCTTACTTTCTAAAAGCAGGGATTTAGAGTACTTTACCAGCTGCCAATCATACTTTGCTCAATCTGCCAGATGTTCTTGTAAATGTCTTTAGGGACTTCACTTGGTCCAACCTGGCTACTTCCTCAGGCTACACTGAAATCACCAGCTAGTGATTTCATTTTAGTACCCACCCACCCTTTTGTATTTGTAACTTACTTATCTGAAAGTGAGAATCCTGGCTCTTGATATACTAGTATATGTATCTCAGCCTCTCTGTGTGAGGCCAATTTCTCACCTATTTCTACCCTTTCTTCTACATGAATGCCCCCCTCAACCCTCTCCAATGCTATGCTGGACACTCCCTCAACATGGATGTCTCCTTACCTTGTTTAGTCTCTGGCTTGTCCTACATTTCTCACTGTGCTCTGGCTCTGACACTCATCCAAGAACTCTCTTGCCCCATGAACGTTCATCTCCCCCATGTCAGGCTGCCTCCATGGGTTGCTATCCATTCACTGCTTGGGCTCTGACCCCTTGTTGTTTGCCACCTCAATTCCCCTTCTACATCCTGTCCCCACTGCACAGCCAGCACAGATGTTGGCTTTGTTCTGTCTTACCCAAACAATTTGAGACTGGATTGTCCGAAAGGGAAGGGAAAGAAAGGAAAAGAGAAAAATGGAATGCGATGAGGAGGGAAGGTGACCCCTTGCTTTGTAAAGTAAAAGAAAACTGAGAGATGGAATGGGAAATAAGCCTCTCCAAGCAGTTTTGTAAAAGCCATATGGGGCTTGAGGGTACGGACATTCATCTTGTTCACACTACACCTATCTGAGTAGCTTGCACAGTCTTTTCACACCCTAATGTGGATGTACACTTTATTTTGAAGACCACTGACCTAGGTGTCATGGATTAAGCAACAGAATGCAAACAGCTGGGAAGCACTTCCCACCTCAGTATCTTGGCAAACAGGCCCTCTCCCCTTTTAATTTTCATAATTAATATACCCTAACCTATACTGTTCTACCTGCTATCCCTTTCCCTCCTCATGACCTCTCTCATCCCCCTATCCCATCAAGAAGCACAGCTCTCTCCATCCACACCTTCTCTGTGCAGTAGAACCTTTCACAGAACAATAACTTTGTCCTTTCTTCAAACTGCCTCCTCCTCTCATTTTGAGACTGACTCCCTCCACAGGCAGGGGCTCCAGACTTACCTTTGCTTTGCTGTGGGGCTGGGTGTCTCCTGATCTGTGGTAGCTCTGGTTAGAGACTTTTCTCTCAGGAGCTCAGAGCTGAAAGCTGGAAGTGGGCTTGGTTAGAGGAAGGATGTACAGTGGTGCTGAAAAGAGAGGAGCTACAAGGCAGGTGAACTTTGGACTTGGGATGGGAACTTATGTGTGTAATATGTAGAGTGGAAACAAATTCTAAGCTTCACAAAGCAATATTATGAATGCTTTTTATTATTTCTGGAATATGAAACTTGGTAACGGTCAAGAACAAAAGAGCATATTGTTTACCTATAAATTAATGATTAACACCAGCAATTCATTTTGAAAGGTTGTATGTCGACCACACTAGTTTCACTGAACATGCTCCACATTCACTTTCATACCCTTTCATTCTTCTCAATCCTCCTTTCTCACTGCTAGTCTTCTCAGCTGCCTCATTTTATTGACCAAAAGAAGCCATTGAATGGAAACATTCATTTCCTGTACACCATATCTGCATACCTGTCCCCACTCTCCCCAAACAAAGCCCAATTTCATCCAACTGTAAGTTCTCCTTTTCTGTTGTAATGGATAATGTAGCTTTCTATCTCCTTGCCCTATCCATGGTCGGCAAACTGCACCTCGTGAGCCACCTGCAGCTCTTTGGCCCCTTGAGTGTGGCTCTTCCTAAGCCTTAGGAGTACCCTAATTAAGTTAATAACAATGTACCTACTTATATTGTTTAAGTTTAAAAAATTTGGCTCTCAAAAGAAATTTCAATTGTTGTACTGTTGATATTTGGCTCTGTATTCATCTGTTAAATAGGTTTAATAATAATACCTATATCTGGGAAAGATGGGTCTTTCCTTGGGTTCCACACTTTAGAGCCCTCACATATCATATGTACATACAAAATGCATTTATTAAAGAAAATGTAGACAGCACTGTCACTTGGTAATTAGTGCTCAGTACAAAGGGTCCCCTCAAACATCCACTCTCATAATTAACACTATTTAGGCCCAGGAAACATGCCTCCATAGTTTTGGCCTGTATCCTGTAGAACGAAACGGTATCTGAATGCAATAAAAGTTTGTGGTCTGAACTGTAGTGGTTGTGTGTGTGTGTTTGTGTGTGCGTGTGCTAATTTCAAATATAGTTTAAGACATTGCATTGTGCCTTTACACTGCAGTGCCTAGAAAGTGCAAGGTTATTTCCGTTTACTTGTTCCACATTCAAGTATTGCCAATTATTTATTATGGCAGCTCAGCCTTAAAATTTGCATGGGATTAACTACACTTTGAATCTTGCAATGTTTTGCATGGAACAAGAACTAAATGCTTGTTCAGGTTGCCTTAATCAAGCTCTTCACGGTGGGCCCAGAAGGGAACCACCAGGGAGAGGATCTCCATCACTAGGGAAGCCCCCTGGCTTACCTCCTGTACTCCCGGGCAGCTTGGGAATCCTAGGGGTGCAGACTTTCTCCAGTTCTTTCTGCTGATGATCAAATTCTTCCTTCTCTGATTTTTATCAAGCCAGGTGATGATTTCATTACAGTTGTCAGGAATCTTCTGTTTACCCTTGAGCGTAACTGAAGTTCTTCATCTTCGGCAATTGCCTTTATGTTGATTGCAAAGAGTTTAAGTGAATTTTTGGAAGATACCTTGTCCCACTGCTTCTCCTCTTCAGCGTTGTACTTCTTAACTTCTTGGCCCATTTGTTCACTGTCTTCCTTGGCCAAACGGTTAGTTCTCTTTTCCGGTACCTTATCCACAGGAACACATTGACATTGCCATTGCTATCTATACCACACACACACACACACACACACACACACACACACACACACACACACACACACACAAAACCACCAGAGTGCAGACCCCAAACTTTTATTGTATTCAGATACCGTTTCGTTCTACAGGATACAGGCCAAAACTATGGAGGTATGTTTCCTGGGCCTAAATAGTGTTAATAAGAGAGTGGATGTTTGAGGGGATCCTTTGTACTGAGCACTAATTACCAAGTGACAGTGCTGTCTACATTTTCTTTAATAAATGCATTTTGTATGTACATATGATATGTGAGGGCTCTAAAGTGTGGAACCCAAGGAAAGACCCATCTTCCCCAGATATAGGTATTATAATTAAACCTATTTAACAGATGGAAAAACTGGGGCTATAGTGTATCTGAGGGACATCACAGAGTTCAAGTGGTATGTCTGTAAGTTCAAACTTGCCAAGTTGGTTGTTATCCTTGGTTAAGGTGCACTCCACATCATAAAAAGAGCACACCTGGTTGGTAATCAGAGTAGGTAGTGAAAGACTACGTCTGCTTCAGGGCCAATTATTTATATCAGACTGCTTGTTCTTGTTTAGGAAAACTAGTAATTAATGATGCAATTTCTTCTTTTAAAATTTTTTTCAGAATATTACAGATGTCCCTCATTTTCCCCCTTGCTCCCCTCCAAACAGCCCCCTCGCCACACCCTATCACCACATTTTTGTCTATGTCCATGGGCTTTATATATATATATATATATATGTATATGAATTTGATTAATCTCTTTCAGGCCTCCTACCCGCTTCCCTCTGAGATCGGTCAGTCTATTACATGTATCCATGCTGCTGGTGCTATTTTGTTTGTCAGTTTATTTTGTTCATCATTTGTCTTATATTTGGGAGATCATGTGATATTTGTCTTTCTCTGACTGGCTTATTTCGCTTAGCATAATAATGTCCAGGTCCATGCATGCTATCTCAAATAGTAAGAGTACTTTTGTTTTTATAGCCACTCAGTATTTCATTGAGTAGATGTACCACAGCTTTTTTATCCACTCATCTACTGATGGGCACTTGGGCTGTTTCCAGATCTTTGCTATTGTAATTAATGCTGCCATGAACATAGGGATGCATATATTTTTTCTGATTGGTGTTTCTGAATTCTTAGGATATATTCTCAGAAATGGGATTGTTGGTTCAAAAGGCAGTTCCATTTTAATTTTTTGAGGAAACTCCATACTGTTTTTCACAGTGCTACAACAGTCTGCATTCCCACCAGCAGTGTATGATAGCTCCCTTTTATTCACATCCTCACCAACACTTGCTGCTTGTAGATTTATTTATAGTAGCCATTCTGACAGGTGTGAAGTGATACCTTACAACAGTTTTTATTGAATCAGGCAAAACGTCTGACACTGGAAGTGAATGACTGAAGTGATGTGGGTCTCTGCACTGTCCCTATTTCTGGAACACTTGTTGCCTTTCCCTTTACCATTCTTACTGGACAACTTCTACTCACTCTTCAGTCATCAGGTGCAATATTACCTCAAAGAAGCTTTTGTTGAGAAAAAGTGCCTAAAATACAAAAATAAGGCAAAAACAAATTTCTATTTCTTTTAAATATCATGTGACTAATACATTATTTAATAAATGATTTAGCATGATCATGTGACTTAGGGAAATAAAACTTTATTATGGTTTTATTGACCAGTAGAACATTAACTGAGCAGTCTTATTTAGGATTGAAATATTTTACTGTTTTTGATACAGCTTTGTTATCTGCTCTTTCTCTCATTTATGGGTTAATTAAAATTATGGCCCCTTATTTCTATGTATTTCATGAGAATTAAGTTTTTAAAATTTTGAAAATCACACTTTAAGTTCTCTTCTTCGCCTTTCCATAATCCATCTCTCCTTTGAGTTTTCATGGCACCCTGTGCTTGCTATACATTGTGTTATAACAGAGTTTAAGTCTTTAAAATATATGTATTAATTCTTTTCATGTGCCACATATGGTAATAGGTGTTAGTGAAACTGTGGTGAACAATGCAGACATGGACTAGCGCTCAAAGGTTTTTTTTTTTTTCTTTTGGACAGATGTTTCCTTCTTACAGGGTTGAAATTTTCATAAGTATAGACTATGTCGTTTTCAGTATTAAGCTTTGTGCTGGCCCACAAAAGTTGCTCAATAA
>NW_006287104.1:1001611-1006732 GCF_000327345.1 Myotis davidii | reverse complement strand
TTTTAAAATTTTGAAAATCACACTTTAAGTTCTCTTCTTCGCCTTTCCATAATCCATCTCTCCTTTGAGTTTTCATGGCACCCTGTGCTTGCTATACATTGTGTTATAACAGAGTTTAAGTCTTTAAAATATATGTATTAATTCTTTTCATGTGCCACATATGGTAATAGGTGTTAGTGAAACTGTGGTGAACAATGCAGACATGGACTAGCGCTCAAAGGTTTTTTTTTTTTTCTTTTGGACAGATGTTTCCTCTTACTAGAGTGTAAATTTCATAAGTATAGACTATGTCGTTTTCAGTATTAAGCTTTGTGCTGGCCCACAAAAGTTGCTCAATAATATGTGTAGGACAAGTGCGTAGATGAATGTATAATGGTGTAAACGTGGCATTCGTAGAACTGAGATGCTAGTATGTTACGTGAACTGTCTCCTTGGACTGGAAGTAATCTAAGGTGATGGCAGGTATTGTGTTGGAGAGGCAGACTGTACCTCAGTTGTAAGTAAATGGATAAGAGTGACTGGCTTGTGAAAAAAACCTTAAAAAACAGGAGGTATTTTTACATGATTGGACTAAGAGAAAGGGCTGGAATTGACCCTGGGAGTTGAATACAATGCAAGGAAGGTAGGATTCTTAGGGAATATGTAGGTTTTAATTCAGACAAAGATGTAAACAGTATTTGAGGGAAGAGATGGAAGATGTCCTGGAAGTTGTTGTCAATGGAATAAATTTCTAGAGGGCCCAGAGGAAAAGTTTGTTTTTTGGATATTGGGAAGAGTGGGATATTGATTCAAATTAGAGGATGAATGGGGGTGAGTAGCCTGTATCACAAGTTAAAACTTAATCATACATATATTAACCAGTGATACATCTAATAAGGTGTTAACCTCCAAAAGTTATATGGAACTCGTACAACTTAACAAAAGGAAGATAATCCAAATTAAAAAAAATGGACAAAGGACCTAAATAGACACTTCTCCAAAGAGCACATACAGAAAGCCAAAAGGCATATAAAAATGCTCAAAGTCACTAATCATCTGAGAGCTGCAAATCAAAATGACAATGAGGAACCACCTCATATCTGTCAGAATGGTTATCATCAACAAATCAACGAATGACAAGTATAGGCAAGGATGTGAAAAGGGAACCCTCATACACTGCTGGTGGCAATGCAGCCTGGTGTAGCAGCTGTGGAAAACAATATGGAGTTTCCTCAAAAAATTAAAAATGGAACTCCCATTTGGCCCAGGGATTTCACTTCTGGGAATACTGGTATATCCTTGGAATTCAGAAATACTCGTCAGAAAATATATATGCACCCTTAGGTTCATAGCAGCACAATTTATAGCAGCTAAGATTTGGAAACAGCCTAAGTACCCATCAGCAGATGAGTGGGTAAAAAGTGATGGTACGCCCTAGCCAGTTTGGCTCAGTGGATAGAGCATTGGCCTGCAGACTGAAAGCTCCTGAGTTCGATTCTGGTCCAGGGCACATACCTGGGTTGCGGGTTCCATCCCCAGTGGGGGGCATGCAGGAGGCAGCCAATCCATGATTCTCTCTCATCATTGATGTTTCTATCTCGCTCTTCACATGATCTCACCCATTTGTGGAATATAATAAAGAGCATAAAGTGATGAACAAAAATAGGTCCAGAGACAGAGAAGCATCGAACTGACTGTCAAACCTCAGAGGTAAGGCAGGGGAGGGTGAGGGGTGGGGTGTAAGAGATCAACCAAAGGACTTGTATGCATGCATATAAGCATTACCAATGGACACAGTCACGAGTGGGGTGAGGGCATGTGCTAGGGAATGGAAGTGGCTGGGGAGAGGTAAATGGAGGAAAAAATATAATATTGTAATAGCTATGTATGGGCGGGGGGTGGGGGGGACTTGAAATATCAGGAGGACCACTCTGTAAAGTATATGATTGTCTGACAACTATGTTGTACACCTGAAACCAATGCAGAATAGGAGGAGGAGTCCGACACAGTCCAAGACAGATGGCCCCTGCCTAGTTCTTTACTCTCACTACGAGTCTCTTTATTATCTTTTTTTTAGCCCCAAACAGTGATAAATGAATGATGGGGTGAGTAGAAGTAATGTCCATCTCCCTTTGTCCTATGACTTCTTTATATTTCCTAGGAAAATTATATCAGAGAAAGGAGCCAATCCTAGGATAAACTCACCCCTGTGAGGTGTCAAGGGGTCAAATTTGGCCATTACCTGTCACTTTCAGCTCAATCACTGTATCATTGTAGTAGGAACCATGTTTGAATGCACAGTGATACTGCCCACTGTCAGAGGGTCGAACATTGAGAAGTCTCAGGACCTCTATTTCCTTATGCATGACATTTTTCACAAGCCCTGTCCTCCCTAAATACTCCTACATGGATTGTTCAGGCTTGTCCCTCCCATCCTAATACAATTTCATCACCTGGTAGGGAGGGACTGTGTCCAGCTCATTTTCATATCATTAACACTTGAAAAGGGAAGAGGAAACAGGTTAGCTCAGGTTCACCACCCAGCATACCCACCAAGGGTTCATAGGGCATCTGGACTTGGAATGTTCCTGAAAAGAGAACAGAGATTGAGTCAAGATAGCAGGGGAGGGATATGTGTGCAGGAAATAAGCTTAGGACCTGACTTTTCTCTCTTCTTCTCCCCAGGATTTGGACAGATGAAGGGGGGTTGATTACATGCATAATTGGCTATTTCTATCTTAACGAAGTTCTGGGACAAAGATCTGAAAATAGTTGCTGGGTCTTGGGGAGAGTGCGCCTATTTTCTGACCTGAAGATATACACAGCACTATGGAGAAGTAGGATATATTGGATGTAGGAAGTGTAGGTCAGGCTAACATGAAGTAAGCAAAGATTTAGGGCACACATTTAGAGGATGCACTCACTTTGGTGCTGTAAGTTCAAGGTTGGCAACATCCTGAGAGGAAGTACCTCTTTACAATTTGGGCCCTAGATTCCTCACTTAACTCACCTGTGGGGAAGGACCTGCGGAATGTGACTGCGGGAGTTGGCTAGCTCCTTCAGCTCAGGGACTGACCTTGTCTGTAGAATGGAGTGATCACACAGGAACTCCAACTGCTCTGGATACCCACCATAGTTGGATAACTGTGTTGAGAAAGAATCTGAAGCAGCTCAGTGGTAAAGATGTTTGAGACTCATTAATATTGTTTGCTATGAGCCCGAGATGAGAAAAGCAGGGCATATAAGCTAATTTTTAAAAATCTTATTCTACATTATCTTGAGGTTCTAAGAAATTATGCTTCTTTATCACCATCTGGGGCTCATTTACTTTCTTTCAATCTTTGCCCTACCACATCCCCATTTATACTCAGGTACACACACACACATACACACACACACACACACACACAGTCCAGCAGGCCTGGATCAGGAGATATGAGTAAAATGGCCTAGTATACTGCCTAATAAGTGTAATAAACTTAATTTCTTTAGTTTTTCTAGGATCTCATAGCATTTATTTTTTGTTAAACTTTTCCTTCCAACTTCTCTTCCGTTTTCTTTTTCCTTCCACATACATATCAGAGGCTAATATAAGGATTCCTACCTACATCTAATATGAGCATCTGGAGGCAGAGGTAGAGTGAGATGAGGCTGCCATGATAAATTTAGAGACTGGCTGCCTCCTCAGGTGACTGAGATAGGGTGATCCCAAGGCTTTGTGCTGACACATTGGAAAAGGAGGAAAACACTGTAATGAGGACAGAGATAAAAAAAAATTCTGAGACTTAAGTCAAGGGGCAGAGAAAAGAAGGCATTCAGGAATCTCACTCTTGGAGAGGTAAGGGGCACATCTTATCTGTGTGAGGTGAGGGGCAGAATAAGACTCATGCTCCTTTTTTCTAAAAGTTTTGGGACTTTTGATTTTTAGGACTTTGCAGGTCATTCATGGCCCCAGATACCTTGCATATACTGATGACTCATGTACATGTTCTGTACATAATGTCTTGTGATTCAGTGGCAGGACCTTGCTTCTAGAGAGGGACCAGGAGCTTAGGGGCCCCTGTACCTTGGATAAACAGAAAAATCAGGTGGCTTCTATCACTCTCACCTTCCCCCAGACTGGCCAACACTGGCTTCTAATGTCCCATTCTATAACATGTAAATTAGTAGTAATAGTGAGGAAGGGCTGTAACACACCTCAACAACCATTTCAACTTGGAATTTCGTGGCCATGGCTATAAAATTAGCTGTCCAGCACTCCGGTCTCAGAGATCATACTGCTCAGGTAGTCTCTAGGAAGGGCTGGTCCAAAGAATGGTGGGGAAGACATTCTCTTTAGGGGGTGGGGGGAGATATGCTGTATATGTGGCAGAATGGATCCTGATCAGGTAGAGGTATGTGGTATATAATCTTGCAGGGTCTGAAGAATGATGGAAAGAACTGCAGAGATGAAGTATTTATTACTTCTCCATGGACTAGGCAGCACTTCTCAACCTTCTAAATGTAAAAGCACACAGAGAACATGATGCTGTTCATTGGGCACACAGTAGTAAACTGCCAGAGGATTAGGCTATATGGGCTTCATGGGGAAAATAATGAATTATTCTCCATATTGTATAAGATAAATGAAATAGGATTTATTAAGAAATATGTTACATATAAATTTAGAAGGAATAGAACCAAGAATCTTAAGTTTTTATAATTTTCAAACTTGTTTTAACAAATATAGCTTTTTATAAAAATATTTTATAAGAGTTTATTTGAGCTAAACCAACAAAATATACAGGGAGCAAGATCTCAAATGCTCCCTGGAATAATAGTTTTGTAGCTTCTTTTATGCATTTGAAACTAAGAAGAGAAGTAAGGAAGATTTCATGGAGGTGACAGAAAGCAAGGCAGGGATTGGATTACAGAGTAGCTACCAAGATTATCTGCTCTCATGAGATTGGGATGGCTTATTTCAGAGGTGTGTGAAATACATTAACAGATTTTGAAAAATATCCATTATGAATAAATATAGCTTTTTGATTTCCCATTGTATACTTGAAATAACTATAGATACTTATCAATGTTCAATCATAATTCTTAATGATGTCTTCAATTTCTTTATAGTCACCATTGGTAAGATATTTTAGTTGCATA
>NW_006287104.1:1000251-1001231 GCF_000327345.1 Myotis davidii | reverse complement strand
TGGAACATTTGTGCACTCTGAGCACCTGCATTTTGAATTCTCCTAGTTGCTCTATGGGGTCCTTTTCCTGAAGGGCAGCAGCATTAAGTGCAGGTGGCTAAAAAACAAATCTAGGCAGTTGATCAAGCAGAGTGTGTAGTTGCTATCACCAGAAGTTCTCAGGAGTCGCACTTCCCATTTTCTGCTCATCTTGCAAAGCCATCTGAAGGACCCATGTTACAAGAAAACTGGTATAAGACATGTTCAAGGATGAAGCATGAAGTGCTAATGGTATCTGTACTGGTACATGGTACCTTCAACTAAGTGGGGGCCTGTTTCCAAATCCCTTGAAGTGTAGGAAAGGACAGTTAGGGACAAAATTTTACAGTAACTATCTCACTTGCACAAGAGAAACTTACCTGGTTTCTGCCTCTCCTACAGGACAGAGCCAGCTTCCCACCAATGACAGAGAGGAGACACTGTGGAAACAATGCAGAGACTTAAGAAGCTGTTGAGAGACCCTGATGTGTATGCACACTTAATTGTGAAGACCACTGATATAGGTGTTAGAGATTAGGTAATAGAGTGCAAATACATAGGAAGAGACTTCCCAGCTCAGAATCCTAGTAAACTGACCCCATATCTATTAATTACATAATTATTTTACTCTAACCTCTACAGTTCTACCCACCTACCCCTCCTTTGTCCTTTTTCTTCCCACTTTCCTATCAAGAAGCATAGCTCACTCCCAGCTGGTATGCCTCAGTAGTTGAGCATCAACCCATGCATCAAGAGGTCTCTGGTTCAATTCCCTGTCAGGCTACATGCCTAGGTTTCAGGCTTGATCCCTGGTTGGCACAGTGCAGGAGACAGCAGATCAATGTTTTTCTCTCACCGGTGTTTCTATCTCTCACTTCCTCTCTCTCTCAAATCAATAAAAACATTAAAAAAAAAAAAAGCACAGCTCTCTCCATCCCCACCTCCTCTGTGCAGTAGAATCT
>NW_006287104.1:990976-1000187 GCF_000327345.1 Myotis davidii | reverse complement strand
AGAAAGCTTTCTGGCACTCACACTAGTACTAGCTTCCTTGAACATGCTCCACATGTACTTTCAGACCTTTTCTTTCTTCTCAAACCTCCTACCTCATTGCTAGTCTTCTCAACTGCCTCATTTTATGGACCAAAAGAAGCCATTGGATGGAAACTTTTTTATCTATTCAACATCAAATCTACATATAAACATCCACTTCCCCAAACAAAGCCCAGTTTAACCTCTTTGTAATTTCCCCTGTTGCAATAGAGAAAATAGCTTTCTATCTCCATGTCCTAGGCCTCCCTATCATTTTGTGAACAAATAAGTTGTTCATTAAACCCTGTTCTGCTTGAGCTCTCTAGGGATGTTTCTATTTCCTACATTTTATGCTGACTGATACACTAAAACCACAGTTTTCTCATCTGATAAATGGGTTTAATAATAATACCTACAACATCAGTTTTCTCATCTGATAAATGGCTTTAATAATAATACCTACAACATCTGGGAAAGATGGGTTCCACACTTTAAAGACCACACATATCATAGCTACATACAAAATGCACTTATTAAAGAAAATGTAGAAAGCATTTTCACTTGGTAATCTGTGCTCAGAACAAAGTGTCCCCTCAAGTATCCACTCTCATAATTAACACTACTCTATAAATATACCTCCATAGTTTTGCTCTATATTCTGACAACAAAACTATCAGAATGCAGTAAAAGTTTGTGCTTTTTTAATGAGGTGAGGTTTTTGTATGTGTATGTTTCATGGGACAATTTTAAATACAGTTTGATTTAAGGCATTGTGTCTTGCCCTTACACTGCAGTGCCTAGAAAGTGCAATGTCATTTCCTGTCCCTGTGCAAGTATAGAGCTTGCCAGTTACTTATTATGGCAGTTCAGCCTTAAAACTGCCATGGAATTTTCTACAAATTTGGGTCTTTCAATGTTTTGTATGGAACAAAAACTAAAGGCAAGTTCAGGTTGCCTTCATCAAGCTCTTCATTGGTGGGCCCAGAAGAGCAACCACCAGGTGGAGGAGCTCCATCACTAGGGAAGCCCCAGGCATTCCTCCTGGCTTCCCTCCTGCTCTGGGACAGCTTGGGAATCGTAGGGCTGCAGACTTTCTCCAGCTCTTTAGGGCTGCAGACTTTCTTCAGCTCTTTCTGCTGGTGTTCAAATTCTTCCTTCTCTGCAGTCTGATTCTTATCAAGCAGGTGATGATTTCATTACATTTGTCAAGAATCTTCTGTTTGTCCTTATCATTGAGTTTAACTTGAATTTTCTCATCTTCAGCAGTTGCTTTTATGTTGATTGCAAAGAATTCAGGTGAATTTTTGGAAGATAACTTGTCCCACTGCTTCTCAGCTTTATACTTCTCAGTTTCTTGGCCCATATGTGTACCATCTTCCTTGGTCAAATGGTTCTTGTGGTTAGTGATGGTATTCTTGTTCTCTTTTCCTGTCTTCTTATCCACAGCAAAGACATTGAAGACACATTGACATCAATATGAAAAGTGAGTTCAGTGTGAGGAGCACTACAAAGTACAGGTGGTATGTTTGTGAGTTCAAACTTCCAAGTAGGTTCACATCATTGTAAACCTGAATGAGCATACCTGACTGGTGGTCGAGTATGTAATTAAGGCCTGGGTCTACTTCAGGACCAATTATTTACATTAGAGTGGTGGTTATTGTTTAGGAAGGTTATTAATTATTGATTCAATTTCTTATCTTTTTAATTATTGACATTATAACAGATGTCAAGCATTTTACAGCTCTTTGCTCCCCTCCACTCAGCCATTGTCATATCCCAGGCCATCACTACATTATTGTCTATGTCCATAGGTTGTGAATATATACATATACTAGAGGCCCAGTGCACAAATATGTGCATGGGTAGTGTGCCTAGCAACTGCTGGCTTCCACTGCCACCCACTGCCATCTATGCATTGCTGATGTCTGCCACGTTCCGCGGTGCCCCCTTGTGGTCAGCACATGTCTAACTCCCAGTTGATCAAACTCCGGCCCATGGGGACAATTTGCATATTAGCCTTGTATTATATAGGGAACAGGTGATAGGTCCTAACTGAAAGTAACCAGAAATTCTCCTAAAGTAGCTCTTTATGGGGAGAGAGGTCAGTTTTGCCTTGTTGCTAAGGTCCCAGTTGTTTCCTGGCTATATTTTGTGTGTCTGTGTTAGGCTATTCTGTGTGCTCCTTTCAGGAACTTGGTGATATTGGGCTGAAGATAATTGGATCATTGTTATCACTTTCACTGTCCTCCTTTTTATTCTGGTGGGACCAGGCATGACAATAGAAGTGGGTGATATTCCTTCCCCTTTAAAAAAGCTGATCTTCTTATTGGGATATAAGTTGGGGAGTCATATATACACAGATAGGGGCTTTAGAAAAAAGTTCCAGTTGCCATGTGAGTGAGCCTGCATTAATTGGGCCTACAAGACCCAGATGTTCAGCCAAGCCATCCACTTCCCTGACCATTTGAAAACTTACCCTATTGACATAGAGGGTCTTCACAGAGGATTATTAAATGCATTTATTCAGAAGAAACTTTTAGGAGCCCTGCATTGTGTAGTGAAGTTGGTTCTGATGTTAATAAATTTATTATGTTTTTGTAGGTCTTACCCCTGCTTAGGGCTTATCAAAGAGTTAGGCATAATAAAAACAATATATTAATTTCAGGTATAAACATAGTGATCCAATATTTATATACCTTTTTAAGTGATCACCATAATATTTCTAGTAATCATCTGTCATTGTACACAGTTATGATATTCTCAGCTGCCTCCTGCACACCCCCTACTGGGGATGTGCCCGCAACCAAGGTACATGCCCTTGACCGGAATCGAACCTGGGACCCTTGAGTCCGCAGGCTGATGCTCTATCCGCTGGGCCAAACCGGTTAGGGCAGATATGATATTCTTGACTGTATTCCCTATGCTGTACATTACATCCCTGTGACTTATATTATACCTGGAAGTTTGTACTTTTTTAAAAATTTTAAATTACCAAAGTCCCTGAAAAAGAAGACTAGATTATTTTTGTATTAAACAGATTAAATTTAGTTCTCCTTATTCTGACTCATCCATACTGAAACTCACTGGCTTAGAAAGTTACATTTTCTAACAATTCCTACTGACTATTAAGAAAGGACTAATAACAATAAAATTTATGTGCATGGGAAAGATCAAAGAGTAGAAAATCTCAATCAGAGGTATCCAGAAAAAAAGAAAGTTTTTTGTGACTGAAATAATGTTTCATGTCCACTGTTCAGGCATAAGATGCTTCTCTTAGGAGCTGAGAAATCAAAATGAGAAGACTTTGGTATCCAAGTTGGATGTCTGAGTTCTTTGCCATTCCATATTTGACTAGTTTAATGCAAAGAGGACTGAAGAAGAAGAGAAAGAAATTTTCAATGTCTGGTTAATCTCCAGCCCCAAGGGTAAGACTGAGGATTGAGTACAAATATACGCAAGGCCTGATCTTGGATGACTGTGGGAAAACTTGGAAAGCAAATCACTTAGTATATGAGTTAGGCTTGTTGTGAATAGCCAGGTCGCTTCCATCTGAGAGCCCTTGTACTGGAGACCCTAGGTCAGAGGCTGACACAGCTAGCTTTACATGATTTAAAAGGTGGAAACCCATATGGATGGAAGAAACAGCCCTTAACACTATCCTAGATTATGAACATGATTCTACCTTTAGGGCAGCAGGACTGAGTACATCCCTAATAATTTCAGGTTAAGCAGGATCTTGGGTCATAACTCATAGTAGAATCTGTAAGTTCTACTGTAGAGTGACATCAGGAGAATGGCAGTGTAAGGGCATGTCTTTTCCTCACCCCCTGACATTTCAACAAGTTAACCATCTATAATTCAACAAAGAAGTCCCTGCTCAACACGGACACATGCCTGAGAGACCCATACACTGAAACACCTAAAGGTGGGCATGCAGGATAAATGGGGAGAAGAGAAGGGAGGAATGTGCAGACATGGCCTGCAAAAACAACCCTGAAGCTCAGATGGATACTCGCAGCCTGGTGGGGGAAAGAAGAGAAAGCTGGTGGTGGTAGCAGGCACTTCCTTAGCCAGGAGTAACAGAGAGCTGCTGGGGGCAGCATAGCAGGGCAACATTTGATCTGCCAGGGGCTAGAAAGGACAGTGTCTGAGTTCTGCAGCATTGCTGAAAGAGTCCAGTATCTGAATTGTGTGTGATGAGTGGCCAGCTGTGAACAGCGAGTGGCAAGCAAGCTTCAAGCAGCCAGAGCAAATAGGGTGTGAGTAGTGTGAGCAAGAGGTGAGAGTAGCCGAAACTGGTTTAGCTCAGTGGATAGAGCGTCGGCCTGTGGACTGGGGGGTCCCGGGTTCGGTTCTGGTCACATGCATGTACCTGGGTTGCGGGCACTTCCCCAGCGGGGGATGTGCAGGAGGCAGCTGATCGATGTTTCTCTCTCATCGATGTTTCTAACTCTCTATCTCTCTCCCTTCCTCTCTGTAAAAAATCAATAAAATATATATTTTTTTAAAAAAGAGGTGAGAGTAAACAGTGACTGAGTCCGCAGAAGCCCACCCAGCAGAGCATGGGGTACTGCCTTGCAGGTCCTCACTGCTGGGCCTGGTGGTAGTGTTTCAGACAAAGAAAGGAAATCTCAGAGCCCTGCTGCTGATTAGACTCCCCAAACTTGCCACCTGTTGCCCTCAGAATTGGCTCCAGGAGCATATTATCTGTTAACCATGAGCTGTTGCTGTAGAATTGCTGTTTCCCTCTGTGACTGAACCTGAGGAGGGATGCTGGGGCTGGACCTGTGGAGGTAAGGGATCACCAGAAAAGTGAGGGCAAAACAAACCCCACACCCAAGCAGCCTGGTATTACTGTTCTACAGAAGCCCGAAAGGTTCAAATCTGGGAGACCATAGAGGTAAAAATCTTGCAATTCAGCACCATCTACTGGAACATAGTAGAAAGACCTCCTCGGAGATAAATGGAAAAACAAAGGAGTGCAGGAAATACTATAGAGAATTACAGTAACAATGACTACCCGAAAGAAAATTCACTTTCATCTGTTCCCCAGAAAGTAGGCTGGAACATATGGTATTATGTGATATAGATGACAGATTTCAAGATTGCAGTTCTGAAAATACTCAATGAAGTGTGAGAAAATATTGATAGACAATTCAGTGCACTTAGAAAACAAATCAATGAACAAAATGAATATTTCTCCAAGGAAAATGAACCTTAATAAATGAATCTGTCATAAATCCCAAAGCAAGCAATTAAGGAGATTAAGAGTAAACTATTGAGCATAGAAAACAGAACCAACCAGTTAGAGGAAAGAACTAGTGATACTGAAGATAAGAATCAAGAAGTGACAAAGAGTGAAGACAGAGACCCGAGAATAAAGAAAAATGAAAGAGGTCTATGAGACCTCTCTGACTCCATCAGAAAAAGTAACATCAGAATCATAGGCATTGCAGAGGAGGAAAAGAGGGAGCATGAAATGGAGAGTCTATTAAAACAAATAGTGAACGTGAACTTCCCAAATCTATGGAGAGAACTAGATCCTCAAATCCAAGAAACAAACAGAGCATCTTGTTACTTCAATCCAAAGAAGCCCTCTCCAAGGTACTTGGTAACTGTCAAAAAATAATTTCAAAGAAACAATTCTCAAAGCAGCTAGGGAAAAGAAGGACATGACCCACAAAAAAACCAAAACAAAACAAAACAAAAAAACCACAAACAAAAACAAGCAAACAAACCCATCAGAATTTCACCCGACTTCTCAGCAGAAACTCTACAAGCCAGAATAGAGTGGAACCAAATATTCAAATGTCTAAAAGAGAGAAATGAGCAGCCCAAAATAATATATCCAGCAAAACTATCCTTTAAATATGATGGAGAAATAAGGACTTTCCCAGACATAGAGAAGCTGAGGGATTTTATCAACAGGAAACTTCCATTGTAGGAATAGAGAGTTATTCTCCCTGAAACAAAGAACATAAGGTCACAACATGATGAGTAAGATCACCAAAAAACTTACGGCATAAACAGGATAATTTGTGACAACAAAAACATACAAAGGGGAGGAGAAAAGGTCTGAAATGGCAAAGGAAGATGAAGATCAGATGCACTCAAGTGGGGAAAAAAACTATGGCATGTATGCAACTTCATTTTTTATAAACCTAATGTCAACCACACACAAAAATTCCCAGAACAGGACATATACTTTAAAAAAGAGGAAACAGAAGAAAAATGTGTCGAATACCACCAAACAAAAAACAACAGATGTAAGCATAAAGAAAAAAAAACTAATGGAGGCACAGAGCTACCAGAAAACAAAAGATAAAATGGTTATAGGAAATCCTCATACATCAATAATTACCCTAAATGTAAATGGTCTGAATTCACCAGTAAAGAAGCACAGAGTAGCAGAGTGGATCAAAAAACAAAACCCAGGCATATGCTGCCTACAAGAGACACATCTAAGCCGCAAAGACAAAGATAGATTCAAAGTGAAGGGGTAGAAAATGATTCTCCAAGCAAACAACATCCACAAAAAGATAACAAGAGACAAAAATGGACACTTTATAATGATAAAAGTAACACTACATCAAGAAAACATAACACTTCATAATATATAGGCACCCAACCAGAGAGGGTGGGTATATATTTAACAGCTACTCACAGAACTAAAGGGAGAAAAAGATCAAAATAAAATCATAGTAGGAGACCTTAATACTCCATTAACAACTCTAGGTAGATCAACCAAACAGAAAATCAATAAATAAATATTGGCCTTAACTGAAATGCTACACCAAATTGACATAATTGACATTTAGAAAGCATTTCATCCCAGAACATCAGATTATATGGTCTTCTCCAGCATACATGGAACATTCTCAAGGATAGAACATATGTTGGGTCACAGAACTAGCATATACAAATTCAAAAAGATTGAAATGATACCAAGCATATTTTCTGACCAGGATGCTTTGAAATTAGAAATCAACTGCAAAATGAAAGTAAAGAAACCCACAAATACATGGAGATTAAACAACATACTGCTAAAAAATGACTTGGTCAAAGGAGAAATAGAAGATAAGATCAAAAGATATTAAAGACAAATGAGAATGACATAACATATCAAAACATCTGGTATGCAGTGAAAGCAGTAATAAGAGGGAAGTTTATATCATTACAGACAGGCCTATCTCAGGAAACAAGAGAAATCCCAAGTAAACAACCTAACATCACATCTGAAAGTATAGAAAAAGAAGAACAGAAGCAACCCACATCAGCAGAAGAAAGGAAATAATAAAAAAATAGAGCAGAATTAAATGAAATAGAGAACAAAAAGACTATACAAAAAATTAGTAGACGAAGAGCTGATTCTTTGGAAAGATTAATAAATTGACAAATCCCTGGCTAGACTCACTAAGGAAAAAAGGGAAAAGACCCATATAAACAAAATCAGAAATGAGAGAGGAGAAATCACCAAAGACATCACAGATATACAAAGGATCATACTAGAATATTATGAAAGCTTTTATGCCACCAAATTCAGTAATCTAGAAGAAATGGATAAGTTCCTAGTAATATATAATTTTCTTATACTAAATTATGAAGAATTGGAAAATCTAAATAGACCAATCAGCAGTGAGGAAATTGAAACAATCATCAAAAACCTCCTAAAAAACAAAAGTCCAGGACCAGATAGTTTCACTGTTAATTCTACAAAACTTTCAAGGAAGAATTAAAGCCTGTCTTTTCTAAATTCTTCGAAAAAATTGAAGAAGATACAATAATTCCTAACACATTCTATGAGACCAATATAACCCTGATTCCAAAACTTGGCAAAGATAACACACAAAAAAGAAAACTACAGACCAATATCCCTGATGAATACAGATGCAAAAATCCTAAACATTCAAGCATATCGAATACAACAGTACATCCAGAAAATGATACATTACGATCAAGTGGGATTCATTCCAGGGGCACAAAGCATGGTTCAATATTCGCAAATCAATCAACATAATACACCACATCAACGAAAGAAAGGTTGAACTCATATGATCTTATCAATAGATGCAGAGAAAGCCTTTAAGATACAACATCCATTTATCATTAAAACACTCAATAAAATAGGAATACTAGGAAAGTACCTTAACATAATAAAGGCCAAATATGATAAACCCTCAGCTAATATCATACTCAATGGTGAAAAACTCAAAGCTTTTCCTCTAAGATCAGGAACAAGACAAAGATGTCTATTCTCACCACTCTTATTCAACATAGTGCTGGAAGTTCTAGCCATAGCAATAAGGTAAGAGAAGTAAATAAAAGGCATCCAAATAGGGAAGGGGAAGTCAAATTGTCACTTTTTGTAGATGATATGATTCTATATATAGAAAACCTTAAAGGCTCCACCAAAAACTATTAGAAACAATAAACAAATATAGTCAAGTTGCAGGATACAAAATCAATGTGCAAAAATTCATTGCCTTCCTGTATACTAACAATAAAACTTTAGAAAAGGAAATGGAAAAAAAAACAATTCTTTTTGCAATAGCAATCAAAAGAATACAATACCTAGGGATAAACTTAACAAAGAATGTGAAAGACCTATATACTGAAAATTACTAAGAGATTGAAAAAGATACAACAAAATAAAAAAATATTCCATGTTCATTGATTGGAAGAATCAACATCATTAAAATGGCCATACTACCCAAAGCAATATACAGATTTAATGCAATCCTATTGAAAATCCCAATGTCATATTTTAAAGAAATATAATGAGAAATCATTAGATTTGTATAGAATTTCAAAAGACCCCAAATAGCAAAAGCAATCCTGAGAATAGAGAACAAAGCTGGAGGTGTCACACTACTTCAAATTATACTACTGAGATATAGTAATCAAAGGTCCTAAATAGACACTTTTTGAAAGAGAACATACAGAAGGCCAAGAGACATGTGAAAACATGCTCAAAGTCACTAATCATCACCATGGTAGGCAAACTGTGGCTCACGAGCCACATGCGGCCCTTTGGCGTCTTGTGTGTGTCTCTTCCACAAAATACCGACTTCTGCGCATGGGCCACGAAGTTTCAATCGCACTGTACATGTGCACCCGCACATGGTATTTTGTGGAAGAGCCACACTCAAGGGGCCAAAGAGCCGCATGTGGCTCGCGAGCTGCGGGTTGCCGA
>NW_006287104.1:984503-990830 GCF_000327345.1 Myotis davidii | reverse complement strand
AACCAGGGTCATAGAAGCATCAAATAGACTGTCCAACTTACAAGGAAAGGCGGGGGATGAGGGGTTAAGAGATCAACTAAAGGACTTGTATGCATGCATATGAACATAACTAATGGATACAGACAGTAGTGGGGTGAGGGCATGTGCTGCGGAGGTGGGGGTTTGGGGGGCAGGGGAGGGGAACGGCCGGGGAGAGGACAATGGGGGAAAAAGGAGACATATATAATACTTTAAACAATAAGCAGTTTAAAATTTAAATTAAGAAGGCTAGGAAATAATAGTCTTTTTACCCACAACAAAATCAGGGTGTAGTTATTAGGGAAGAAGGGAAGAATAAACACTGTATAGGCAAATACTAGTCTTTATCACCATTACCCAATACGTCCTTTTCAAATGTTCAGACTACTGTGGATAGTGAGAACATGGATGGTAATGGATAGTTTTCATTTAAAATTTTTGGTGTGTGTCCTAATTCCTTTATAGTAAATGTGTTATTTTTCTAATCACCCAGACAGAGAGATAATAATAACTGACTTTATTGATTGTCTATCACATGCTAGACCTGCTCTAAATAGTCTATATTTTATTTATTCCTCAAAGCAAATCTTTGAAGTAGATGTTACTGTTATCTCCATTACATATATGTGGGGAAACTAAGGCATGGGGAGGTTAAGTGACTTGCCTAGAGTTACCCATTTAGCAAGTGGTAGAGCCAGTGTTCAAACCCAGAGAATCTAGCTGAGAGTTTGCCACTCATCTCAATGTTGCATTATCCCTTCTAAAAGGAAATTAAACAAAGAGAATAAAAAGAGAAGTAAAAAAAAATTCATTATCCTTGGACAGGTAATAGGCTTTGAATTGGACTTCTTGATGTTTAGCTGATTTGCTATTTAGGTCAACAGGCAAAGTAACTCACTTGAAGGTGTAGTATACATGAGTTGTTTTTCATGCCACTATAAAAATTCCAATCCAATCCTTTCAATGGGGAATGAAATGCTGATTGAGTGTGTAATAGCATTTGACATCCCCTCCAGAAACATGAACTTCTCCATACTGTTGAAGATGACCTGTGAGAAATACTGTGAGACCAAGAAAGCTGTTGGCAGGGCGTCTTCTATTGTCTCTTCCATGGTGGGGTCCAGGGGCAGCAACTGGTGTTGGCACAACAGCAACAGGACAGGGCAGTGGACCTGGAAGTTTGTTTTTCTCAATCCCCTTCCACTTTTTCATCCATCCTCCCACCTCACTCCCCTCTGAAACATCCCTTTGTTCTCTTTATCTATGAGTTTTTATTTCCTTTTGTTTGTTTGTTTTGTTTTGAGGTTCCACATCTAAGTCAAACCATATGGCATTTGTCTTTCTCTGTCCAACTTATTTCAATTAAATAATACTCTCTAAAGTCTATCCTTGTTGTTGCTAATGGCAAGATTGCATTTGTTTTTATGGCTGAGTATAATATTTTATTATATACTAGAGGCCCGGTACACGAAATTCGTGCATGGAGGGGGTGTCCCTCAGCCTGGCCTGCACCCTCTCCAATCCGGGATCCCTTAGGGGAGGTTCAACTGCCTCTCGCAGTCCAGGACCACTGGCTCTTAACCGCTCACCTGCCTGCCTGCTTGATTGCTCCTAACCATTCTACCTGCCTGGCTGATCACCCCTAATCTCTCTGCCTGCCTGCCTGATTTCCCTAACTGCTCTCTCTTGCCAGCCTGATTGCCCTAACTGCTCTCCCCTGCCAGTCCAATCCCCCTAACTGCTCTTCCCTGCTGGCCTGATTCCCCTAACTGCTCTCCCTTGCTGGTCTGATCACCCTTAACTGCCTCTGCCTTTGCCCTCCACCACTGTGGCTTTGTCTGGAAGACGTCCGGTCTAATTAGCATATTACCCTTTTATATGTGTGTGTGTGTAGGTGTGTGTGTGTGTGTGTGTGTGTGTACTATAGGCCTGGTGCATACAAATTAATGCACTGGAGCAGGGGGTCCTTCAGCCTGGCCTGCCCAAGAGCCCTTAGGGGCAGGAAGCAACCTGGCAATCAGGCGAAGGTGACACCCCATCACACCTCTGCTGCTGCCACTGCCGGCAGTGCAAGCCTTGGCCAGCCCTGGTTACCTGAGCCTCAGGCAGTCCTGGGTGGCTGGGCAGCCGCCATCTGAGGCTTACCTGCACCTTGGGCTGGCCCTGGGGGATTGGGGGGCTGAGGGCAGGTCCAGCTGCACTGTGTGCCTGTTGCCCCCCCTTGCCCCTCCGGCTGGGCTGAAAAAACTATGGGACTCCGGCAGCAGGCGCAAGTAACAGCCGGACCCACCCTTAGTCCTGCCACCCCTCCTCCCTGGCAAGGCTGAAAGGACTGGGGGACTCCGGTGGGGCTGAGGGGACTTGGCACTGCCATCTTGTGGCTATGGGCACCGCCATCTTTTGTCACAGCATGACAGTCAATTTGCATATTTCATCTTTATTAGCTAGGATATATATTTTCACGTTACATATTCTTTATCCATTCAGCTATTAATGGACATCTAATTGCTTCCATGTCTTGGCTATTGGAAACAGTGTGTAATAAGCATAAGGGTACATATACTTTTTTGAGTTACTTTTTTTTCTTTAAATAAATACCCAGAAATGGAATTGCTAGATAATATAGTAGTTCTATTTTTAATATTTTAGGAATCTTCATACTTCCTTGTGTCTGCACCTGTTTACAATGCCACCAACAGTGCATGATGGTTCTTTTTACTTCCATCCTTGTCAACACTTGTTATTTGTTGCCTTTTTGATAATAGCATTCTGACAGGTGTGAGGTGACATCTCATTGTGGTTTTGATTTTCATTTCCCTGATGATTAGTGAGGTTGAGTATCTTTTAATGTGTCCGTCAGCCATCTGTATGTCTTCTTTAGAGAAATGTTTACGCATACCCTCTGCCCATTTTTAAATTAAATTGTTTGTTTTTTATCATAGAGTGTATGAGTACTTTATGTATTTTGAATATTAACCTCTTATTGAATATATCATTTGTAACTATGTTTTCTTATTCAGTAGGTTGCCTTTTTGTCTTATTGATGGTCTTCGTCACTGCACAAAAGCTTTCCTAAAACTATTTAGTGAAGAGACTATCTATTCTCCATTGTAAAATTAAATTGTGCCCACTATATATTTAGTGTGCAGTGAATAAGAACTATATTAGTCTTCATTACAGTTTCAGTTACACATGGTCAACTATGGCAAAAAGCTATTAAATGGAAAATTTCATAAATAATTTGTGTATATGTATACATACATATATGTACGCATTTATCTTAGTTGAAGAAGTTCTCACTGAGTTTATCTATTCTTCTCCTAAGTCCACTGAGAATTTTTATAACCAGTTTGTTTTATAATTTTTTAAAATATTGATTTTAGAGAGAAACATTGATGTGAGAGTGAACCATTGATCAGTTGCCTCCAGTATGTGACACAACTAGTGATCGAACTGAAGCTTAGGTATATTTCCTGATTGTTAATTGAACTCACAACAAGTCGACAATTTTTTGGTGTCTGGGACAATGGTCCAACCAATTGAGTCACCTGGCCAGTGCTTATAACCAGTGTTTTGAACTCTTTATTTGCCTTGCTTATCTCCATTTCATTTAGTTCTTTCTGCTTTTTTTAAATTAAATCTTTATTGTTCAGATTATTACATTGGTTCCTCTTTTTTCCCACCATAACTCCCCTCCACCCAGTTCCCACCCCACCCTCCGCCCTCAATCCCCACCCACTGTCCTCATCCATAGGTGCACGATTTTTGTCCAATCTCTTCCCACACCCCCACACCCTTTTCCCCTCCCCCAAGAATAGTCAGTCCATTCCCTTTCTATGTCCCTGATTCTATTATAATCACCAGTTCATACTGGTGCCCAGAGCTATGTCTGGAGAGGGCATGGTCTACAGAGAGTCTTGGGGACAAGCCACAGTGCTGGTGTGGGTCTGGTACTGGTGGCCAGCTAGGGTACCTAGATTGTGCTCCTGCCTGTGCAATCGAGGTGGCCAGAGAGCACAACAAATAATGCTCTCAGTGCCTCTGACAGAGATTTTCTGTAGCAGTGATAGAGATAACAGGGCTAGAAATAAAAAAAGACTATAATATCCAAGCTAAATAATTATATCTATGTTATAGGCTTATAGTAGACTGGACAAAGCAAAGTAAAGAAACAGTGGTGAGTCAATAGAAATGATCTAAACTAATGTGCAAGGAACAAAATGAGTGGGAAAAACCCAACTAAATAAAAAAGAACATCTTGAGATGTGAGACAATTTTATAAGAATTTTAACATTCATATGTAATTAGAACCCCAGAATGGAGCGAGGGGGGAGAATGAGAGAGAGAGAGAGAGAGATAGAGAGAGAGAGAGAGAGAGAGAGAGGTCAGGCAGGAGAAATATTTGAAGATAAATATTGGCTGAGGTTTCATCTGCAATTTATGTTCATCAAAGAAACAACCTTTATCTCTTATGGTCATTTTTTGGATGTTACTTCATATCCTTAATTAATATGCTTAAAATATTGTTACTTTGTAATGGTAGATATTTTTAACCAATTTCAGATATAAACCACATATCATACAATTTACCCTTTAAATCTGTATAATTCAATGCTCTTGATTATATATACAGAGTTGTGTATTTATCACAACAATAAATTTTAGAAACTCTATTACATCAAAAAGAAATATAATTTAGTCATTCCTCTGTATTAGTCAGGGTTCTCCAGAGAATTGCCTTTGTGGTTATTGTGAGAACCGCCAAGTTGATGAAGTTGGAGATGTTTCCTAGCTGGTCCTGGTTTTGCTTAGAGTGGTTGATCATGGGGACTGAGCCTGGCTTCAGCTTATTCATTAGTGTGCACAGGATAATTTCATCTTTAGACCAGAGGTTCTCACCCTTCCTAATGCCGTGACCCTTTAATACAGTCCCGCATGTTGTGGTGACCCCCAACCATAAAATTATTTTCATTGCTACTTCATAACTGTAATTTTGCTACTGTTATGAATTGTAATGTAAATATCTCATATGAAGGATGTATTTTCATTGTTATAAATTGTTACATAATTAAAGCATAGTGAAATACGTAATTATATATGTGTTTTCCGATGATCTTAGGCGACCCCTATGAAAGGGTCGTTCTACCCCCAAAGGGGTCGCGACTCAAAGGTTGAGAACCGCTGCTCTAGACCCTCCTTGAAGTTGGTACCAATTGAAAGGCCTGTGAGAGCCTCGAAACAGCTTCTGAGTTCTGCCTCCTTCTGTAACAAAACACTGTTGTATTTGGACAGAGTGGAGTCTTGACCTCAGCTGGAAGCCTGTGCCTGGGCCTCTTTTTGAACTGGGTGGGATTCATGGTAGAAGCACCAGCGGTAGTGGTAGGAGCCTGATGATTCAAGGTGGCTAGTGTATTCATGGCTGGCCTGGTTGGTGCAATGGCAGAAAACAAAATAAATAGAGCACACTGATAAAACTGAAGAGGAGAAATAGACTAATGCATAGTTTTAAAATTTCAAAACTTCTTTCTTAGTAATGGCTGAAACAAGTAGACAGAAAATCAGAAAGGAATTTGAAGTCCTTAATAATACCATCAACAAATTTGACCTACTGATATTACAGAATTTTCTGCCCAACAATAAATACAAATTCTTTATAAGTGCACATAATACATTTACTAAGATAGGTCATATGCTGGGCAAGAAAACAGTCACAATAGACTAAAAGGGTTATTTGTGGCTACTTCATAACTGTAATTTTGCTACTGTTATGAATTGTAATGTAAATATCTCATATGAAGGATGTATTTTCATTGTTATAAATTGTTACATAATTAAAGCATAGTGATTAATCACAAAAACAATACGTAATTATATATGTGTTTTCCGATGATCTTAGGCGACCCCTATGAAAGGGTCGTTCTACCCCCAAAGGGGTCGCGACTCACAGGTTGAGAACCGCTGCTCTAGACCCTCCTTGAAGTTGGTACCAATTGAAAGGCCTGTGAGAGCCTCGAAACAGCTTCTGAGTTCTGCCTCCTTCTGTAACAAAACACTGTTGTATTTGGACAGAGTGGAGTCTTGACCTCAGCTGGAAGCCTGTGCCTGGGCCTCTTTTTGAACTGGGTGGGATTCATGGTAGAAGCACCAGCGGTAGTGGTAGGAGCCTGATGATTCAAGGTGGCTAGTGTATTCATGGCTGGCCTGGTTGGTGCAATGGCAGAAAACAAAATAAATAGAGCACACTGATAAAACTGAAGAGGAGAAATAGACTAATGCATAGTTTTAAAATTTCAAAACTTTTTCTTAGTA
>NW_006287104.1:980657-984355 GCF_000327345.1 Myotis davidii | reverse complement strand
TCAGTCATTTGAAACTTAAAAGGGTTAAAATAATAGAAAATAATGTTTTTTGCAGGGAGGGGGTGAGAACGGGGTGTGGGAATCAATGGGGGGGGGAAATGGGGGCATCTGTAATACTCTTAACAATAAAGATAAATTTTTAAAAAAGAAAATCATGTTCTTTGACCACAACAGAATTAAACTAAAAATATGTTGGATATTCCCAAATATGGGTGGGATTCATGGTAGAAGCACCAGCGGTAGTGGTAGGAGCCTGATGATTCAAGGTGGCTAGTGTATTCATGGCTGGCCTGGTTGGTGCAATGGCAGAAAACAAAATAAATAGAGCACACTGATAAAACTGAAGAGGAGAAATAGACTAATGCATAGTTTTAAAATTTCAAAACTTCTTTCTTAGTAATGGCTGAAACAAGTAGACAGAAAATCAGAAAGGAATTTGAAGTCCTTAATAATACCATCAACAAATTTGACCTACTGATATTACAGAATTTTCTGCCCAACAATAAATACAAATTCTTTATAAGTGCACATAATACATTTACTAAGATAGGTCATATGCTGGGCAAGAAAACAGTCACAATAGACTTAAAAGGGTTAAAATAATAGAAAATAATGTTTTTTGCAGGGAGGGGGTGAGAACGGGGTGTGGGAATCAATGGGGGGGGGAAATGGGGGCATCTGTAATACTCTTAACAATAAAGATAAATTTTTAAAAAAGAAAATCATGTTCTTTGACCACAACAGAATTAAAATAAAAATATGTTGGATATTCCCGAATATCTGGAAATTAGGGAGCAATGGGGGGAAAAGGGGACATCTGTAATACTCTTAACAATAAAGATAAATTTTTAAAAAAGAAAATCATGTTCTTTGACCACAACAGAATTAAACTAAAAATATGTTGGATATTCCCAAATATCTGGAAATTAAATAACACATTTATAAATACTCCATGGGTCAAATAAAAGAAATAACAAGGAAAATTAGAAAATATTTGAACTGAATAATAAAAATGCAATACATTAAGACTCATACAGCTAAAGCAGTCTCCAGAGAAAACTTTATTTTTTACATTTTATTCATCTTTTTTTGAATTGGGTTCAAAGATTTTTTAATAATAGACTAAAAAATACCAACAGTACATTTTATTCACTTTATTTTGCATTGGGTTTGAATATTTTCAATGATAGATTTTTATCTTTTCATTTATTTTTATTGTTGAAAGTATTACAGATGTCCCCCTTTTTTTCCATTGACCCCCTCTACCCTGCACCCTTATAGATTTTTAAATGATAGTTGTGGATATTGGAGAGAAAAATTGATCAACAATTGTGGAATAGTTTAATTTGTTCACAAACTCATCTAAATAGAAGGTTTTGAAAGTCCTAATGCTAAAGTATTTTATTGACATTCAATATTATTTTATATTAGTTTCAGGTGTACCTCATAGTGTTTAGACATTTAAGTAAAACAGTGCATCTCAATCTGCTTCCTCCCACATGGCCCCCACTGGGATCGAGCCTACAACACAGGCATGTGCCCAAGCCAGGAATCAAACTATTGACTTCTTGGTGCATAGGCAGATGCTAAACTAACTGAGCCACACCAGACAGGGGATACACTTATTTCTTAGGCAAAAGTTGTATGATACCAAAATGAGTATTACCCAGTGGTGGTCAATTTAAGGTATCATAAATGAATGTTTCACATAGCTTGTGCATGTTTATTGTATCATGAATATTTGGTCCTTTCATCACCTTTGATCCTTCCATCACCTTTGTTCCTCCTCTTCTTCCCACAACATTAATAATAACAATAATTAGCCGAAACCGGCTTGGCTCAGTGGATAGAGCGTCGGCCTGCGGACTGAAGGGTCCCAGGTTCGATTCCGGTCAAGGGCATGTGCCTGGGTTGCGGGCACATCCCCGGTGGGGGATGTGCGGGAGGTGGCTGATCGATGTTTCTCTCTCATCGATGTTTCTGACTCTCTATCTCTCTCCCTTCCTCTCTGTAAAAGATCAATAAAATATATTTAAAAATAATAATAATAATAATAATAATAATAATTATAATAACCTTTCAATGAATGCCTTTGTGTTGTTGCAAGGCAAGGATTCTTTATGTAAATGATTTCTTGTAATCCACAAAGTATCTATAAATAACATATCATTTTCTATACTTTATAGTTGAGGTATTAGAGTCTCATTAATGTGACTTCCTGAGTCTAGGAAGAATTTTGCTGAGTTTCCAAAACAGAAAGGTGAAGGGCAGATACTTCTGAGAAGGCATATATATATGTATGTAAAAGCATACCTTTACTTATTTTCCATGCCTTTTTTTGAGCCTGTTGTTTAAATAAATTCCAGTGAAGATGGAAGTCTGCAGTACCAGAAGTGCCAAACATATACCCAATATGATGAGTATTATATTGATGAGCTTAATCACCCTGGTGGGCGCAGCAACTGAAATACAAATTCCCCCCAATCAGTTTCCCTGAAGAAAGTTGTTCTCACATTCAGTTCTTGCTTAGTCAATCCCCAGTCACATTCCCTCTAACAGGAATACATTGTGGATCCTCCCTCTATCCCTATTTCCCTTTCAAAATGTGGTTAATTAGTAAGTTCAAGCCTCTATTCAATATTATCTTATTCAGCCTACTTGTTCAGAAAACAAATGTAAGAAAATAAATTAATTTCTCCCATGGAAGAGTAGCAATGTAACAGTATGTAACAGAATTGATAGTATTGAGTAAAGAGTAGGTCAGGGAGGTAATCCATGGGCTTTACAGGAGGCTGAAGCTGGTACCTGGGTAGCATGACAGAATCAAGGGACCAGCGGTCTCTATGCGTCTGAAAATCCTGCCTACAAAAAGGAAAAGTATAAAAGTTGAAAGAATTGGAAGTTATGCTCAAGTGAGATATTGAGGTTTAATGTTTTAGAACTAAAACATGTTTACTTTTGGATCAAGCCCAGGCTCTAACACTGGCAGTGGACGATTGAAGTGCAGTGGGTCTCTGCACTGTCCCTATTCCTGGAACACTTGTTGGTTTTCCCTTTACCATCCTTATTGGACAACTTCTCCTCCCTCTTCAGTCATTAGGTACAATGTTATCTCAAAAAAGCCTTTGTTGAGAAAATGTGCCTAAAATACAGAAACAATGCAAAAACAAATCCCGTGTGTTTTTAATATCATGTTAAAACATTATGTAATACATTTATCTAAGGAAAACCTTACTTTGGAAAATAAAACTTTATTATGGTTTTATTAACCTACGAGAGGCCCAATGCATGAAATTCGTGCACTGGAGAGTGGGGGTCCCTCAGCCCAGCTCCCCCTCTCACAGTCTGGGAGCCCTCAGTGGATGTCCTACTGATGGCCACAGTCTGGCAGTAAAGGCTTGGAGCAGGCGCTGTGTGTGTGTGTTTGTGTGTTTGTGTTTGTGTGTGTGTGTGTGTCCGCTGGGGGCCTGCCCCCAGCCACACCATGGAGGCTTGGAGCTGGCACCCCTCTGTGTTGATCTCTCAGGCTCCTGGGCTTGCCTGTGTGTTTTTCTCTCCCTTAAGCTGTGGCCAGGGTGGGGTGCTGCCTGCAGGCCACTTGCCTGCTCATGGGTCGTCACAGTGACCCACAAGTAAGGCCTGCTGGGGGCTGCCTGCAGGTCACACTTTCCTGCTCGGGGATCGCCACGGCGACTGGG
>NW_006287104.1:968522-979081 GCF_000327345.1 Myotis davidii | reverse complement strand
TCCAGTATTTTGCATACTTGCTCCTGATTGGCTGGTGGGTGTGGCTTGTGGGTGTAGCAGAGTGGTGGTTAATTTGCATGTTTCTCTTTTATTAGTGTAGATAATTAAAACTTTGTTGCCTTTTGTGGCAACCACAGCTGGCTGCACAGGCGGGAAACGGCTTCCTCCATCTCCGGGGCAACCAAGCCTCCTGCTTGCTCCAGCTCTCTGGCTGCCAGCTGCCATCTTGGTTGGGTTAATTTGCATATAGTTGCTCTGATTGGCTAGTGGGAATGGCTTGGCTAGCAAAGGTACAGTCAATTAGCATCTTTGTCTTTTATTAGTGTAGATGGAACATTAGCTTAGCAGTCTTATCATAGGATTGATTTTTTCACTGGTTTTGAACCAGTTTTGTTATCTGCTCTTTCTCTGATGTATGAGTTAATTAAAATGATATCACCTGCTTTCTATGTATTTTATGAGAATTATGTTTTTAATATTTTGATAATTACACTTTGACTTCTTCTCTTCCACTTTCCATATACATCTCTCCTTTGAGTTTTCATGGCATCCTGTGCTTTTTCATACATTGTATTATAAATGAGTTTAATTCATTCAAATCATTATGTATTGAATTCCTCTTAGGCACCACGTATAGTGATAGGTGTTGGTGAAACTATGGTGAATAAAGCAGACATGATCTAGCCCTCAAACTTTTTTCTTTTGCACAGCCTTTTATTCATAGAAGAGGGTAAGTTTTATAAGTATAGACTATGTCTAAGCCATTATGTCATTCTCAGTTTTAAGCATTGTGCTGGCCCACAAGAGTTGCTCAATAAATACTTGTTGGATAAATGTGTGGATGAATTTAAAAGGCAGAAATGTGGTAATCACAGAGTTGAGATACTAGTGTGTTAGACAAACTGTCTCCTTGAACTGAAAGTTACCTAAGGTGATGGCAGGTATGGGGGTAGAAAGTCAGATTGTAATGCAGTTGTAAATAAATGAAGAGGAATGACTGGTTTATGACAAAACTAAACAAACAAACAAAAAAACAGCAACCAACCAAACAAACAAACAAAAAATCCACCCAGGAAATATTTAAATAATCGAAAACAGAGAAAGGGCTGGAATTGGCCTTGGGAATTAAATATAATGTCAGGAAGGTAGGATCATTAGGGGAAATTTAGTTTTTAATTAAGGCAAGAATGCAGAGGGAATTTGAGGAAAAAGATACGTCTTGGGAATTATTTTCAGTGGAATACATTTCTTGAGGGCCCACAGGAAAAGTTTGGGTTGGGGGTATTGGGAATAGTGGGAGATTGATTCAAATTAGAGGATGAATGGGGATGAGTAGCCTGTATCACAACTTAAAATTTCACCATATAAAAGTTTTCTCTTTTGAGCCTTGTTTGATAGCACTACTCTTTATCTTCCCCTATCTGGCCTCATGGTCATTCTCCCCATACATTGAGGCCCTGTCTTCCATGCCACCATCTAGGCCAAGGTCTATCATTGTCCTTAATGACTTCAGTGTCCACATGGACTAGCGAATCAAAACCATTGTTTTTCTCCTTATTGAACTTTTAAGAACAAATGTTTACTGAATGCTTTCTTTGTTCCCTGTACTATATTATATTAAGCAGTGGGTTTAGAATGATTTAAAAAAATCATGTCCCCATCTTCAAGAACCTTACTGCATGCTGAGTGACACAAATAATACATACAAATCCACAAGGAAATATATGTAAAATTGCATTTGTTTGGTACCAATTATGAAAACAGCAGGGTACCATTAAAGGGAATAATTCTGGAACCTAATTCAGCCAGAGGGGCAGTAAAAAAAAAAAAAACACTCTCTAAGGAAGTAATATTTAATCCAAGACTAGAGAATAAGTAGTAGTTATTCAGGTAAATAATAGAGAGCATAAGTGAAAAACTACCACATAGAAATTGGGTACATTGATATGGACACTGTCTTATGCAGCCATATTTATATTAGGAATATAAAAGTTTGCATTTAAGTCAGATGAGGGGCAATTTGTAGGCGATGACATATCCAGAAATGGCCATGAGAGCAAATGGAGAAAAGTGGATTCAAAGTGAAGACCTACGTAATTTGACCTATGTAATTAAACTCCATCCCAGTTAATCTTTCCTTTTTCTGAAAATAATTCTGGGCCAGGAGAACTTGAATTTGGTGAGAGTTTTGTGCTCAGCTACACTTTGTTTGGATGGACAGATTGCCTTAGACAAGCCTTGTTCCCAACTGTCAGTGTCTTTTGACTTGTTCTTTGGAATTTATGTGGATATTGTACTGGCAGGTACACGTTATTTTCATCACCCTTTTATTTTAACATCTTTCTAAGGACTAAGGTTACTAGATGAAAGGCCCTTAGTTCAGCTGAGGCTTTGATGGGTCTGGATAGGCAAATTTGGAGGAAGGAGTTAGAGAAAGTTGAGTTTTCCTTTATAATCTAGGTAAATAATTCAGTGTGTTTGTGTGTGTTTATGGGGGAGGAGGTAAAGTCACAGCCGGGAAGGAAGGAATGAAGCAATGAAGAGTGAGTATGGATGGAGAAGAGAAAGACTGGAGCTATAGAAATAGCAGGATTGTAGTGTGACTCCACCTTGTCACCTTCTCAAATTATAAATAAATTATACTAAGAAGAAAGCCAGAATGGAGTGTTCCAGTCAGAGGTGACAGCAAATGAAAAGGCCCGTGCTCAATAAGAGAGAGAAGGAAATAAACAGGGATGAAATTTAAGAGCTAGAGAGAGGACACATTATGTAGGTCTTCACTTTGACTCCACTTTTCTCCTCTTGCTCTCATAGCCATTTTTTTCTTGGAAATAAAATATCAGCAAAAATAGAACTAAGTGAAGAAACAAAACTGCAAACACCAGACTTTAAAATAGGTGTAACATCTTCTAAAAATAGCTATGATCACCTAGACTCCATGTGGGAGATATGAAGAGAGGTGTGGAGAATGATTAGAAGACCACACAATAGCAAATGTCAGAAAGTACTAACAAAAAAGACTCATTGAGGAGAGAGGCATACCTTAAAGATCAAAAGCTACATGCTTGTATGTAAAAAATGACTTAAGAACTGAGGTGTTCATTCTGAATTATTTTTGTCTGAAGAAACAGGGCATGGACTATGCAAATATTCACACATGTGGGCCATATTGGTAGGAAGAAGCCTGCCTCTGTGGTAGCAGTGGGATTGTGAGAATTAGCTACTGTGGAAGACTACGCTACCCTTCCAACCTCATAAGAGACTTGTGGAAATAGCTGGCCCAGGGAAGCTCAATGCATGGAATAAAAAGTAAGACGATAAGATTGGCATAGGAACAGTACAAAGGTTATACATGGAAAAATGATAAAAAGGGTAATCAAGATTTACTAGGTAAATGCTGCCATAGCATAGATGAATATTATAGTCAAATATTTAGTTATGATTTCAAAAATTATTAATGAAGATATATCACAAATCAGAAATATAAAAATTAAGAAAATTGTGGCAAGACAATTAATTGTGCCTGGCAGAAATCAGGAAAGAAGTGAAATATATATGTACAGCAAGGTATATCATAATCATATTGCATGTCAAAAGATAGTTGATCTACATTTAGGCTCATAGCATTTTTGCAACAGCACATCTAAATAGAGAGAAAATACAGCACAAAAACACTGAGGAGAAACGTTGTAAACTGAGAAGCAGAGTAGATTGACCTATTGGAGAGCTAGTAAGGAGTAAGTCTGAAAGTAGTTTTTGGTAAAGAGTGCTGTGGTTGGAATGCCTATGTCCCCTTAATATTCATATGCTGAAATCCTATTGCCCAATGTGAGGTCCTTAACTCATGAGTGGGATTAGTGTCCTTATAAAAGTGATCACCCTATATCCCCCTCCAGCTCCCTATCCCTTCTACCATCTGAGGACACAAGGAAAGGTTGGCTGTTGCAAGAGGGCTTTTACCAGAACCTGACTATGCTGACACCCTGATATTGAACTTACAGTCTTCAGAACTGTGAGAAATAAATATATGTCATTTATAAGCCACCTAGTCTATGGTATTTTGTTATACCAGCCTAAATGGATAAGAACAGAGATCCAGTTCCATGGAGAGGTTAAGTAGGTGAAGACTGGAAAATATGTCAGGAAAGGATGGAAGAAGTTAGAAAAAGAGAAAGTAAGTTGGCTCCTGGCAGGAAGACTGGTGTGGGTATGATGAAGAGAGCAGAACCAAGTTTATGTGCTTAGGGCTGCCGAGTCTCAGACTCAGCTGGAATTTCTCCCCCCTCAGAGTCCATCCACTGGACCTTTGGCTGAGGGAACCAGCCCTCTGACTTGCACTCTAATCGGAGTTTGCTGGACTCAGTGACTTCCACAAGTAACTGAGGATGTGAGCCGAGAGCTGGGAAGAGGAAGAGGGAGAAGTCAGGTCCTAAGCTCATTTTCCTGCACACACACATCCCTACCCTGCTTCTGAAGAGTTTTTGCTGCTGACTAGCCCTCAAAACAGAACTAAAATGGGAAACTGGGTCTCTGAAGAAGTTTTGGCAACAAAGGATGGGGACCTAGACTCCTGGGTTAGAAAGGGTTCCAACGCAAATGGCCCCTGCCTATTTCTTGACTCCCACTATGAGATTTCTTTATTATCTTTTATTTAGCCCTAAGCAGTGGATGATGGGGTGAGTAGAATAATGACCATCTCAATTTCTCCTATGACTTCTTTATATTTCCCAGGAAAATTGGATCAGAGAAAGGAGCCCATCCCGGAATAAACTGACCCCTATGGGGTGTCAAGGGGGATAAACATGGGCCATTACCTGCCACTTTCAGCTCAATCACTGCTTCACTGTAGAAGGAGCCATATTGGATCACACAGCGATACTGCTTATTGTCAGAGGGTTGGACATTGAGGATTCTCAGGGTCACGATCCCCTTATGCATGGCATTTTTCATAAGCTGTGTCCTCCCTAAATACTCTCCCATGACTTTCTCAGGCTTGTCCTTCCCATCCTCATACAGGTGCACCACCTGGGAAGGTAAGCATTGGGTCCAGCTTATTTTCATGTATTTAATACTTTGACGAGGTGTGAGGATGCAGGGAAGCTCAGCTTCACCACCCAGCATGGCCACCACAGGTTCTTGGGGCCCTTGGACTTGGAATGCTCCTAAAAAGAAAATAGAGATAGAGTCAGGGGCAACAGGAGGCAGCATTTGGTCTGATGAAAGGGTGTTGACTACATACATGATTGGCTATTTTCATCATAACCAACTATTGGGGACCAGGTCTGAAAGGAGAGAGTTGCTGGATGTTGGGGGTCTCTTTTCTGACCTGAATATACACACAGAGCTAGTAGATAGTTGTAGATGTTGGAAATAGGAGGTCTAGGCCTTGCTAAATGAGGCAAGCAAAAGACTTAGGGCACAAATTTGAGAAGGCACTCACTTTTGGGGTATAGTTTCAGGGTCTGAAAAATCCTGAAAGCAAGTTCTCCTTTAAATCTTGAGCCCTAGCACTAGCTGGAGCATCATCCCATACAGACAAAGGTATTGAGTTTGATTCCCAATTAGGGCATATACCCAGGTAGTGGGTTTGATTACAGTCCCCCTTTGGGGCACATAGGTGAGGAAAACAATTGATGTTTCTCTTACATCAATGGCTCTCTCTCTCTCTCTCTCTCTCTCTCTCTCTCTCTCTCTCTCTCTCTTTCTCTCTCTCTCTCTCTTTCTCTTTCTCCCTTTAATGAAAAACATTTACTCATGTCAAAATTAAAAAAATAAAAACTGGGCCCTAAGCTCCTCACTTAACTCACCCTGTGGGGAGGGACCTGAGGAATGTGACTGCAGGAGATGGGAATAGGCATGCTGGCTCCTTCAGGTCAGGTTCTGTCCTTGTCAGTAGGAGGGAGGAATTCTGATGGCTCTGAATGGTTAGTTGGATGACTGTGTTGAGAAAAAATCTGAAGCAGCTCAGTGATAAAGATATGTGAGAATCATTGATAATGTTTGCCAGGAGCATGAGATGAGAAATTGGGGCATACAAGCTAATTTTTTCCAAAATTATTCTACATTATCTTGGGGCTCTAAGAACTTATGCTTCTTTATTACCATACAAGGCTCTTTTATTTTCTTTCAATCTTTGCTCCACCATACGCACCTTTGTACATTTGTACTCAGGTGTACACACACACACCACACACATACACACACACACACGCATCAGCAGGCCTGGACCAGGAGATACAAGTAAAAATGCCAGTACACTGCCTGATACTTAATAAGTGAAATAAAGTTAATTTTGTTACCTTTCCCAGGATCTCATAACATTTGTATTTTGTTTTGTTTTTCTTTTTTCAAAGCTTTGTTGTTGAAAGTAGCATTGTATTTTTGTCGAACTTTGTCTTCCAGCTTCCCTCCATTTCACCTTTTCCTTCCCCTTTCATATCAGAGAATCAGACTCCCATATAAGGATTCCTACCTGCAACCAATATGAACATCTGGAAGCAGAGGAAGAGTGAGTTGAGGCTGCCTTGATAAATTGAAGAGACTCGCTGCCTCCTCAGGTCATTGAGGCAGGGTGATCCCAAGGCGTTGTGCCCATGACTCATTGGAAAAGGAGAGAAACACTGTAATGAGGGGAGATATAAAAAGAGAACTCTGAGACTTAAGTCAAGGGGCAGAGAAAGAAAGGAACACAGGAATCTCACTATTGGACAGGTAAGGGGCTCATCTTATCTATGGGATTAAAGTGAAGGACAGAGTAAGATTCTTGCTCCTTTATGAGTGTTGGGACCCTTGATTTTCAGGACTACTCAGGGCACTCACACTTCCAGTCTTTCTGCTCCTTATGCATTTATGTCTGCTCCAACTCTGTCCTCTTTGCTGTTCCTCTTTACCCTACAGCTCAACTGCACCTCCCCCAGGGCCCTGTCCTGGATCCTTTTCTCATCCCACTTTATACTATAATCTCCCTATGAGATTTCTTATAATCTCATGGTTCCAGCTACTATCTACATGCTGATGACTCACTCCCAAATATACACGTTCTGTACATAGTTTCTGGTGATCCAGAGACAGGACCTTGTTTCTAGAGGGTCCAGGAGCTTAGGGGTCTCTACCTCATACCAACAGGAAAAGGAGGTTGCTTCTATCACTTCCAGCCTCAATCCCTCTCCTAGGAATTAGGTAGGCTTCTGATACCTCTTTCAAAAGATATAAATTAGTAGTAGTACCGAGGAAGAAGCTATAACACTACAACTGAGAATTTGGTGGTCATGTCTGTGAAGTTTGCCGCTCAGGGCCCAGGGCTCAGAAATCTTACAGCTCAGAGAGTGTCTAGGAAGGGCTGGCCCAAACAATGGAGAGGAAGACATTCCAAACGCCATGTTCTCTTTAAGTGGAGGGGCAATATGGTCGCTCTGTATGTGGGGGAATGGATCCTGAACTGATAGAGGCTTGTGGTATATAGTTATGTAAGGTCTTAAAGATCATGGAAACAACTTCAGGGATAAAACATATGTTACTTCTCCATGGATTAGATAACATTAGGCTCTATCCACTGAGCCAAACCGGTCAGGGTATCTCTTCAATTTCTTGATAGTCACCATTGGTAAGATATTTTAGTTGCATGAGTAAGTGACACAAATTTTAAAATCTTTTTCATTCCCACTCTTTTAAATTGTATTTAAAGAACATAACAGTTCTTTCTTTTCCTTCATTTACAAATGTAATGTTCATGAGTTATAGGGAGGAGAGAAAAAGGGCATAGAGGGGATAAATGGTGATGGAAAATATGAAATAAAATAAAATGAACAAATGTAATGAAATTTCTTGTAAACTTGAATTAGATTGAAAATCTGTGAAGTTTGCCGCTCAGGGCCCAGTGCTCTGAAATCTTACAGCTCAGAGAGTGTCTAGGAAGGGCTGGCCCAAACAATGGAGAGGAAGACATTCCAAACGCCATGTTCTCTTTAAGTGGAGGGGCAATATGGTCGCTCTGTATGTGGGGGAATGGATCCTGAACTGATAGAGGCTTGTGGTATATAGTTATGTAAGGTCTTAAAGATCATGGAAACAACTTCAGAGATAAAACATATGTTACTTCTCCATGGATTAGATAACATTTCTCAACCTTTTTAATATCATGGCAAACAGAGAAAATGATCTAATTTTTGGGGCTCACTATAGGAAACTGGAAGGAGATTAGGCTATGTGGGCTTCATGTAAAAATATGACACTTTTTGTATATTTTATGATTATAAGAAAAATTATAGAATTTATTAAGAAATATTTTAAATATAAATTTAGAAAGAATGTACTTAAAAATCTTAATTTTTTATATTTTTTGAGGTTGCTTGAATAAATAAAACTTTTATTTCTGATTGTATACTTGAAATGACTATAGATAATTATCAATGTTCAATTATAATTATCAATGATAATCTCTTCAACTTCTTTTTTAAAAAATATATATTTTATTGACAAGGGTTTTCGCTCAGCAGTTCCATGCGGAGGGACAGGCACAGGGTGAAACGATGAGGAATGGCTGTCAATGTAGGTGGGAGAGGGAAAGGCTGGTATATCCCCCATGTTTATCTGCATACTCACCCTCATTCAACAAGTCCTGATGGAATCAATTATGTACCAGACCTTGTTAGCAATCAGGTCCTGGAGTTTACAGTGGCTAATGAGACAGGCATGGTTCCTAAAATAGGGGAGAGACAGGGGCAAGAGTGAGGCACATCTTACTCCTGCTGGAGCAGTTAAATTGTATTTAAAGAACATAACAGTTCTTTCTTTTCCTTCATTTACAAATGTAATGTTCATGAGTTATAGGGAGGAGAGAAAAAGGGCATAGAGGGGATAAATGGTGATGGAAAATATGAAATAAAATAAAATGAACAAATGTAATGAAATTTCTTGTAAAACTTGAATAGATTGAAAATACAATTGAATTTTTTCTCTTCTAATCTTTAAAAATAAGTAGTTTTACTTTGTAGAATGTACATGCAATGTTAAGATAATCACATTGCAGTTAGTTTGCACGTATCAACTGCAAATTGACCACACACACACACAAAAATCTTATGTAAGTAAGGAAAGAGTTTGAGCCTTGAGCTTCACCAGAATCACTGCCTGGACTCTTTTTCCCTCCAATACACCCAGGTAGGGTCACATATGGGCACCTCCAGCACCTGCATTTTGAACTTTTCCTGTTGCTCTATGGGATCCATTTTCTGAAGGGCAGCAGCACTCAGTGCAGTTGGCTGAAGACTGAATCTAGGTGGTCGATCAAGCAGAGTGTGTAGTTGCTGTCACCAAACAGGTTGTCATAACTTGCTCTTTCCACTTGGTGCTCAGCTTGTAAAGCCATCTTAAGGGATCAACTGTGGGAAAATTGATATAAGACATCCTTTAAATTCATATAAGGGTGAAATATGAAGTCCTACTAGTATCCACATCTCTCAAAAGTATAGGAAAAATCATGTTAGGAACAACATTTTATGGCAACTATCTCACTTGGGCAAGAGAAGTTAACTGGTCCCACCTCCCCAACAGGACAGTGCCAGCTCCCCACCAGTAACAGGAGGGGACACTGTGGAAACAATGCAGAGAGCTAAGAAGCTGTTGAGAGAGCTTGTAGAGGAAGGTGGAGAAGATCTTAGCAAAGAGTTTGATGCTATTAATGCCGAGCTATTCAAATAGTTCCGTCTTGACCACAATCTCTTCATAAGAACTCACAGCAAAATTAAAATGCCCAATACAATTTCTCCAATTGTTCCTTTGTACTTCTTCCACACCACACATGGTATGTTTCCCAAAGGAAATGGTTTTGAAAAAAGGAAAGCAGGAGCAAGACTTACTGTACTATAAGGTCTCAGGAGGACCTGGAAGATGATGAGGAAGCTTGGGGTTCTCTTGGACAACTTTCAAGTGTCACCACCCCATCTCTAATTAGGGGTCCTACTTTCTAAGCAGGGATTTAGAGTACTTTGCTAGCTGTCAATCATAATTTTCTGGATCAGTCTGATGTTCTTGATAAATTCCTTCAAGGAATTCACTTGGTCCACCATGGCTACTTACTTAGGCTACACTGAAATCACCAGCTAGTGATTTTGTGTTAGTCTCCCCAAATCCCTTCAGTATTTGTAACTTTCTACTCTGAAAGTGAGAATCCTGGCTCTTGATCCTTAATATATTTATTCTTTGATCACCCTGACAGTATGAAGCCAATTTCTTACCAATGTTTCTACTCCTTCTCCTGCATGCCTTCCTCAACCCTCTCCGGCACTATGCTAGACATTCCCTGCACATGGGCCCCTCCTTACCTGGTGTGGGTTCTGGCATGTCCTACCCTTTCCTCACTGTGCTCTGGCTCTAACTCTCATTGGAGAACTCCCTCCCCCCATGGATTTTCACCTCCCTCATGTCAGGCTGCCTCCAGTTTGGAATCCCTTCACTACATGGGCTCTGACCCCTTGCTGGGGGCCAACTCCATTCCCCTTCTACACCCTGCCCCTCTGACTGCCAGCACAGATGTGAACTTTGCTATGCACACCTGAACA
>NW_006287104.1:967418-968408 GCF_000327345.1 Myotis davidii | reverse complement strand
TAAAAGAAAGACAACTGTGAGAGATGGAATGGGGAATAAGCCTCTCCAACCAATTTTAAGGAAGAGCACATATGGGGTTTGAGGATATGAACATTCACCTTATTCACACTACTCCTATCTGAGTATCTTGTAGAGTCTTTTCACACCCTCAGATGTATATACTCTATTTTGAAGACCACTGGCCTAGGTGTCACAGATTAAGTTATAGAGTGCAAACACCTAGAAAGAGACATCTCACCTCTGGGAATTACAAATAGCCCCCAAAAACTTTTAGTAAGCATAATTATTTTATCCCTACCCCCTTTCTCTTCTCCTGTCTTTTTTCATTCCACCTTCCTGTGAAGAAGCACAGCTATTTCAAGCCACACCTTGTCTGTGCAGTAGAACCTTTCACAGAATACTAACTCGGTCCTTTCTTCAAATTGCCTCCTCCTCCAACTTTGGGATTGACCCCCTCCATAGGCAGGGGCTCCAGACTTACTTTTGCTCTGATGTGGGGCTGGGTCTCCCATGATCTGAGGTAGCTCTGGTTAGAGATGTTTCTCTCAGGAGCTCATGGCTGGGAGCTGGAGGTGGTCTGGGTTAGAGGAAGGATGTCCAGAGGTGCTGAAAGGAAAGGAACCTCATGAGACTGAGATACATTCTCTGATGGAATTTGGACATGGGCTGGGACTGTATGTGTGGCTTATGTAAAGTGGAAACAAGTTCAAAGTTTCACAAAGCAATATTATGAGTGCTTTTTATTATTTCTGTAATATGAAACTGATAACCAGATATGTATCTTGGTAATGGTCATGAGCATAAGGAGCATATTGTTTGCCTATACGTTAATGATTAACACCAGCAACTGAATCTGAAAGCTTTCTGGCACTCACACTAGTACTAGCTTCCTTGAACATGCTCCACATGTACTTTCAGACCTTTTCTTTCTTCTCAAACCTCCTACCTCATTGCTAGTCTTCTCAACTGCCTCATTTTATGGACCAAAAA
>NW_006287104.1:965977-967212 GCF_000327345.1 Myotis davidii | reverse complement strand
TGCAGTAAATTTTCTGTTTTTTAATGAGGTGAGGTTTTTGTATGTGTGTTTTGTGGGACAATTTTAAACACAGTTTGATTTAAGGCATTGTGTTTTGCCCTTACACTACAGTGCCTGGAAAGTGCAATGTCATTTCCTGTCCCTGTGCATATGTTCCATATGCAAGTATAGACTGACCCTGAAGCAGACACAAACCTTCACTAAAAAATATAAAATAGCCTTACTCTTACCACCAGCTAGCTAGCTGTCCTCATTCAGGGGTTTTTAAAAAATATATATTTTTATTGGCTTGCCAGTTACTTACTATGGCAGTTCAGCCTTAAAACTGCCATGGAATTTGCTACAAATTTGGGTCTTTCAATGTTTTCTATGGAACAAAAACTAGATGCAAGTTCAGGTTGCCTTCATCAAGCTCTTCATTGGTGGGCCCAGAAGAGCAACCACCAGGTGGAGGAGCTCCATCACTAGGGAAGCCCCAGGCATTCCTCCTGGCTTACCTCCTGCTCTGGGACAGCTTGGGAATCGTAGGGCTGCAGACTTTCTCCAGCTCTTTCTGCTGGTGTTCAAATTCTTCCTTGTCTGCAGTCTGATTCTTATCAAGCAGGTGATGATTTCACTACATTTGTCAAGAATCTTCTGTTTGTCCTCATCATTGAGCTTACCTTGAAGTTTTTGGTCTTCAGCAGTTGCTTTTATATTGCTAGCAAAGAATTTAAGTGATTTTTTTGGAAGATACCTTATCCCATTGTTTCTTCTCTTGAGCTTTGTATTTCTCAGCTACTTGGACCGTATGTTTGCCGTCTTCCTTGGTCAAGCTGTTCTTGTGCTTAGTGATGGTCATCTTGTTCTCTTTGCCTGTAATCTTGTTCCACAGCAGAGATATTGAAAATGCCATTGGTATCAATATGAAAAGTGACTTCAAACTGAGGGACTGCACAGAGTGCAGGTGGTATGTCTGTGAGTTCAAACTTGCTGAGGAGGTTGTTATCCTTGGTTATGGTGTATTTACCTTCAAAAACCTGAATGAGGTCCAGCCGGCTTGGCTCAGTGATTGAGTGTCAACCTATGAACCAGGAGGTCACAGTTCAATTCCTAGACAGGGCACATGCCTGGGATGCAGGCTCGATCCCTAGTAGGGGCTATGCAGGAGGCAGCTGATCAATGATTCTCTCTCACCATTTATCTCTCTCTCTCTCTCTCTCTCTCTCTCTCTCTCTCTCCCTCTCCCTTTCTCT
>NW_006287104.1:956074-965340 GCF_000327345.1 Myotis davidii | reverse complement strand
CCCATGTTGGCCTGGCTGCCCCTAACTGTCCTCTGTGCTGGCCTGGTTTCCCCTCACTGCCACCCCTGCTGACCTGGTTGCCCTTCACTGTCCCCCTTGTTGGTCTGGTCGTCCCCAACTGCCCCACTCTGCTGGCCTGGTCTCCCTTCACTGCCCTCCCCCCTGCCTCCTGGTCACATCCAATTGCCCCCTCCCGCTTGCTGGCCTGGTTGCCCCCAACTGCCCCCCAACCCCCACTGGCCTGGTCACCCCACTCAGCCTGCTGTTCGGTTGTCCATCTGGTCATTTAGGTTGGCATGCCCCCTGGCTTTTTATATATTAGGATACCAGAGCTTTTTTATCCACTCATCTACTGATAGGCACTTGGGCTGTTTCCAGATCTTGGCTATTGTAAATAATGTTGCAATGAACATAGAAGTGCATATATGCTTTTTGTGCTTCAATGCAGACTCTTTGGGAACAGTTGACCAATGCAGGTCAGCAAACATCTCAAGACACCTGGGGATCCTCCTCTGCCTGCCTCCGCCTGCCAGCCAACTGTCAGACTTAGTCACTGAATGGCTGTTTCTGGAAGGGCTTTTGGCAGCATTGGAAGGATGGGACTTCTGTATCTCCTGTGACTTCAGGGAAGAGGGTGGGTGTGTCCCCCCATCCCAGAGCCTCACTTCTGAGTCTATTCCAGAATAGTCCCCTGACCTCCGCAGGGTGAGACCCTTGTAGGCAGGCCAGTGGACTCTTCTGAAAGCTGGGAATTTCTAGCAACTCTCCTGTGATGGGGAAGCACCAGTCAGTTTCCTGGGAAAGTGGGGGGAATGGCCCCACTCAAATCCAATCACTGAAGATACTTGAGACTACCCAGACCCATAGGCCTGGCCTCTGCTTCTGCCTCCTCAGCAGGGGTCAAGATGCAGGGTGGGGCAAGTAGAATTCTAGAGGGTGGGATAAATTGTATCCCAGAGAGCAGGGTAATTGTCTTGCTGCTGCTGGGAGGGGCTGCAGGAACAATGGCTGCTGCAGAGGGCAGGGGTGGGATGGGGTATACACCATGCACAAGTATTTCAGCAGCTTCTCCCTTCTCTCCTCATGCAATGCTGTATGAACTGCCCTCCCTCCATTAAAGAACGGAGTGAGTGGCTACAAAAGAAAATCCTCCGCTCTGGCCCTTTCAAAATAAAGTGTCTTTGTCTCTGCCAGGCTCCATTTCTCCCCAAGGAACAGAGGCCCCATTGCATTTCACCTCTGTATGTTACCTGCATGGCTATTCCTGCCTCTGGTGCTCCAGGCTGGGGATCGATGCCTGGGCTTCAGGCCCTCTCAGGGGGGAAATTCCAAATCCCACCCTCCAGTTTCTCTACCAATCCCACCTTCTACACACCCTTACTGACCTTCAACTCCCAACACTCCCCCCACCCTCAGCCCAGATATCCCTCTGCACCCTTATCCTGCCACCCCAGGGAGCAGGGCTAGCCCCTCTTGTGATGCTACCCTTCCTACCAGTCTAAAGGTGCTTCCTGCTCTTCCTTGTTTAAAAGTCTCCTCTTCAGCCAGTTTTCAGTTGGTATTCAGAGTGAATGTTCCCCAATTTAGTTTAAGTTCCAGTTTCTGGGAGGAAGTGAAAGAAAGATCTATCTACTCCACACCATCTTGAAACACCCTGTTTTTGTGTGTTTTTTTCCTAAGCAAATGCTCTCAAGGTTTTATTATTATTATTATTTGTTTTTTGTGTGTGTGTTTTTTTAAATTAAATCTTTATTGTTCAGATTATTACATTAGTTACTCTTTTTTCCCACCATAACTCGCCTCCACCCAGTTACCACCCAGTTCCCACCCTACCCTCTGCCCTTACCCCCCCACCCCCCTTGTCCTCATCCATAGGTGCACAACTTTTGTCCAGTCTCTTCCAGCGTCTCCCACACCCCTTTCCTCCCCAAGAATAGTCAGTCCATTCCCTTTCTATATGAACTGGTGATTGAAACACCCCTTTTTGACTCATCGATCATTTGGCTCTCTTTTGGTTGGCATACTATTTGGGACTTATTTTTCTAACACATATCAACATTTTTCATATATATCCTATCTAATAAAAGACAAATAGAGTAATTAACTGTACCTCCGATACGCTTCCCATTGGCTAATCAGGAGAATATGCAAATTAACTGCCAACCAAGATGGCGGTTAACCGCCAACAAAGATTGCGGCTAATTTGCATACTGCAGGCAGGGTGGGACAGTGCCATCCCGCCTGCCCCGCTGCCATCGGGCCTGCTATCTGTGACCCGGGCAGCAGGTGGCCCGTATGGGACCCGCCCCAGGGCTAGCGGGCGGGACCACAGCAATCCGCCACTGGCCATGTCCACAAACGGCCCTCCCTTGGGGATCCTGGGTTGGCGGGTGATAATGCACCGATCTGCCAACACGCACACCCAGGCCGCCTTTGCCCTGCGCAAACTATGCAGCTGGGAGAGGGGAGTGGAGCCTCTGGGAGCAGGGCAGGAACTGCCCGGGGTTTTCATCAGGCAGCCGAGAGGGCCGAGTGCGAACTATGCAGCCAGGAGAGGGGTGAGGGGCTGCTGAGAGCAGGGCAGGAACTTCCCGGGGTTTGCATCAGGCAGACCAGAGCGGAGTGGGAACTATCCTGACTTGTAGCTGCTTGCTCATTCACTTACTTGCTCACTCATTCACTCATTCACTCACTCAGCTAACCCTCTCAGGTCCCTGGCACCAGGCCAGGCACTGAAGTTGAAGCAGGTAAGACAGAGCTATGTCCTCAAGATGTTAGTAATTCAGTAGGTGAAGCAGGCACATGAACGAGGCAGTTGTATGCACAGATGAACTGTACTGGGTTCAGTGAGGGCTATAACTAACGCTGACTTTGTTCTCTTGATATAATGGGGCCTCAGGAGCCAGGCCACCCCAAGCCTGTAGGCCTGTGCCTAGGCCAGGAGTAGCCAGGGTCCCGGAACATGACACAGGGTGCAGGTCAGGCTGAGGGGTCTGGCCCCACCCCTCAAATTTTTTCTAAGGATCCATAAATTGTACTGGACACAAAAGTGTTTCCCTGCCTAAACCTCTTTTCCCACTAGACTGTGAAGGATAAAATATAGGGCCTCCTCCTACCTGAATTTTTGCCAGGGGTTAAGAAACTGGATTGTGCAAACTTAAGGAACTTTGATAGGAGACAACAAAGTCTCTATCAGGGTTGGGACATTGGGCTAGAACTTAAAGTCATTAACTGTTACCAGATCCTCAGGCAGGTGATTAAGACCTAGCTTTTACCTTCATGGTGCTCACAGGCTAGTAGAGGAGGCAGCTTTCAAAGCAAATAGTCCCAATATAGTTAGTTCAATGTCATAATAGATTTCATGTGCAAAACTAAAGGAAGGAGAGAGTAATTATTGCACTAAAAGTTCCATGAGTGCGAGGATCCTATCTTGTTTACAGTGCCTAGGACATAATGGTAGTTAGTGTATTTTGTTTAACTGAATGGATTCATCTATATCAAGTATATGCAATCGTTTGATTGATTCATTCAACTACTTAGTCATTCATTTCCAGAGGTTCTCAACCTGTGGGTTGCAAACAATGAAAATATATCCTGCATATCAGATATTTACATTATGATTCATAACAGTAGCAAAATTACAGTTATGAAGTAGCAACGAAAATAATTTTATGGTTGGGGTGTCACCACAACATGAGGAACTGTATTAAAGGGTCATGGCATTAGGAAGGTTGAGAACCACTGAGTCCCTCCTTAAAAAAATGTTAGCTTTTTTTTTTCCTTTTAGTGAGACAATTTCTTCCCATTGAATTTAAATGTAAAATTATCCTTAAATAACATTAAGACGAATTTTGTTTAAATATAAATTAGAGTTATGACCTTGAACATATTCTATGCTGATTCCTATCAAGGTATAGAATATCACTTTCCATAGGCAAAAAATAAAATAAAAGTTTATAAAGCTAAAATAAGTTGCCTGGTTTATATAATGGGATTCCAACCCAGGTCTGTCTGTCTGACTCCAAAGCCCACAATCATTACCTACCCCACCCTGCTTCTGCTAGAAGGTGCAGATCCTTAATGTTAGACCCTGGAGAGTGGATGGAGTTGGACTTAGTCACAGCTGGAGCTGGGAGAAGTTAACTGTCAGTCTGATCCCTGAGGGACATAGCGAGGGCTTAAGAGGTTATGATGAACTTGATTCTATCTGATCTGGTATTAGGGGGCCAAGATTTTTATATGGAAAGCAGGACAGGGCATGATGTGGTCTCAGGCAGTGATGATACTGGGGTAAGGCAGCAACAGGATGTGAAGTAGGACTAGAGTTTGCCAAGTGTGGGAGGTAGTAGTGAGAGAGACAAAGTGGGACTTACTCACTGAGAGAGGAAACTTGAAGGTTTGGGTATTGAAAGCCAGGCCAAGTAGTCTGGATTCAGGAAGCTAAACTGTTTGCTGAACTGCACTGAATATTGTTTTTTGGGAACATCTTTTGTTTCATCCTTTTGCTGATATATTAGCAACATAGCTTTAGTGTGGTATAATATAAATAATCTAAAGACTTGTGACTCCTTTCTTCCTACTTGATACTTTGAATGTTTTGTCAAGTGGACTCATTTCTCTGAATTTTATTTTCCTCATTTTAAATATGGGATATTTTTTTATTGGAGTGACATTGGTTAATAGGATCATATAAGCTTCAAGTATACATTTCTATGATGCAAGGTCTACATATTGCACTGTGTGTGAACCAACCAAAGTCAAACCATCTTCTATCATTGTCGGAGTTTTAACACTTGACTTAGTCTACACTTGTGTACACCATGTGATAGTTTGTGAAGTAAATGATATTGATGGGAGGCTCTATACCCCCTGAGGTGATATTCTTACATGTTATATCTCTTATTAATAATTCAGTAGTACTACTTCTGGGTATATAATCAGTGAAAGGGAAAATAGGACCTCTAAAGTATATCAGCACCCCCATGTTCATTGTACCATTATTCACAATAGCTAAGACATGAAAACAATCTAAGTGGATGTCATTGAGTGGATGGCTAAAAAAAATGTTGTCTATACATACAATTGAATTATATTTAGCCATGAGAAGGAAGAAAGTCTTTCCATTTACAATAACATGTATGAAATTTGAAGGCATTATGTTGAGTGAGAGAAGACAGAAAAAGAAAGAGAAATATCGTATGATATTCCTTATATTTGGAATTTTCAAAAGTTGAACTCATAGAAACAGAGGATAGAGTGTTGTTTACCAGGATCTGGGAATTTGGGAAGATGGGAAGATATTGGCCAAAAAGTATAAATTTTTATTCATGAGATTAATAACTTCTGATAATTTAAGGTACTGCATGAAGATTATAATTGAAACTTGCTAAAAGAGTAGATTTTTATATGTTTAGGTGCTCCCATATTGGGTGTGTACATATTTACCAGGGTTATATCTTCTTGTTGGATCGATCCCTTTAGTATTATGTAGTGACCTTGTTGTCTCTTGTGATGTCCTTCATTTTGAAGTTTATTTTGTTGGATCTGAGTATTGCTACTCCAGCTTTTTTTTTCTTTTCTTTTCCATCTCTTTACTCTCACCCTGTGTATGTCTTTTGTTCTAATGTGGGTCTCTTGTAGACAGCATATAGTTGGGTGATGTTTTTGTATACATTCAGCTACTCTATGTCTTCTGATAGGAGCATTTAATGTATTTATATTTAAGATTATTAATGATATGTATTTACTTATTGTCATTTTAATTCTGTACGTCTAGGTTTCTCTCTCTATTTCTTCTCATTATAGCAGGCCCTTTAGCATTTCTTATAATGCTGGCTTATTGGTGATGTACTTCTTTAACCTTTTTTGGGGTGTCTGGGGAGCTCTTTATTTGACCATCTATTTTGAATGATAGCCTTGCTGGATATAGTAATCATGGTCTTCCTGCTGGGAAATTTGCTACATGATGTGCCCTGGCAGTGACCCCCACCCCATACACATCTGGATCTGGCCTTTACAGACCCTCAGCTGGAAGCATTTGAACACATTGAAAAACAAGATGAAAACCCAGAAAAACCCAGATGAGGTGTTTATGTGGGAGATACCCCAAAAGGGCGGCCTCAGTAGACTGTTACCTCCAGGAGGGTACTCCAGGGTGTTCCTGGGGCTTTGGCAGTTGCCAGCTGCCCCTGAGCCCATTGGCCACTGGGCCTCCTGGGCAGTACCTGGGGTCATATATCTGTTCGCTCAGGCCAAAGACTTGGCCTCTACATTTGGCGCCATGTGTTTAGCCCATCTGCAGAGACATGGAGGTGGTGTCACACTTGTCAGTCCCCAGCTTGGTGTCAAAGATGTGCCTCTGGGCCCTGGGAGCCATCATGCCCACCTGGCTGATACACCTGCTGTTGTCTCTTTGGAGCCTGATGATGCACTGGCCGCATTCATGGTTGTATGTTGGAAATTCCTCTCCTGCTTTTCCAAGTACTTGATTCTGTTGTCCACACCACTCTGCAGTCCCTTTGTCTTGGCCTGTGCCAGAGCCAGAAGAGACATCTGCACCTCAAACAGGTCACTGGGTTCGAGCATGGAGTTTATGGCATAGCTGGCCATGGCCTTCATGAAGTTGAAGAAGTTTTCTAGCTAGTCCTGGTTCTGCTTGGGGTGGTTGATCTTGGGGACTGAGCCTGGTTGCAGCTTATTCATGAGTGTGCACAAAATAATTCCATCCTTCAGACCCTCTTGGAAGTCAGGACCGATAGACAAGCCTGTGAGACCCTCAATCCAGCTTCGGAGTTCCGCCTCTTTGTGTTTGGACAGGAGTGGGGTCTCAACCTCATCTGGAAACCTGTTCCTAGGCCTGTTGTTGAACTGCATAGGGCTTGTGGTAGAGGCATCCGCAGTGGTGGTGGGACAGCTGGCCTGGATGGTGCAGTGGCAGAAAACAAAATAAATAGAGCACACTGATAAAACTGAAGAGGAGAAATAGGCTAATGCACAGTTATACTTTAAAATTTCAACACTCCTTTCTTAGTAATTGCTGAAATAAGTTGACAGAACATCAGAAAGGATTTTGAAGTCTTTAGTAATACCATCAACAAATTTGGCCTAACTGATATTACAGAATATTCCACCCAACAATAGTACAATACAAATTCTTTACAAGTGCACATCATACATTTACTAAGATAGACCATATGCTGGGCAAGAAAATAGTCTCAATAGACTTAAAAGGATTTAAATAATAGAAAATAATATTTTTTTGTAGGGAGGGGGTAGAAGCGAGATGTAGGGGTCAATGGGGAAAAGGGGGGAACATCTGTAATACTCTTAACAGTAAAGATAAATTTTTTAAAAAGAAAATCATGTTCTTTGACCACAAGGGAATTAAATAGAAATATGTTGGATATTCTCAAATGTCTGAAAATTAAATAACACATTTATAAATACTTCATGGGTCAAACAAGAAATAACAATAGAAAACATTTGAACTAAATAACAAATATGCAATACATTAAAATTCATAAGATACAGCTAAAGCAGTCTCTAAAAGAAATCTTATTTTTTCCATTTTATTCATCTTATTTTGAATTGGGTTCAAAGATTTTTTAAATAATAGCCTAAAAAATACAAACAGTACATTTTATTAACTTTATTTTGCATTGGATTTGAATATTTTTTAAAATATATTTTATTGATCTTTTACAGAGAGGAAGGGAGAGGGATAGAGAATTAGAAACATCGATGAGAGAGAAACATCGATCAGCTGCCTCCTGCACACCCACCACTGGGGATGTGCCCGCAACCAAGGTACATGCCCTTGACTGAAATCAAACCTGGGACTCTCCAGTCCGCAGACCGACGCTCTACCTACTCAGCCAAACCAGTTAGGGCAGGTTTGAATATTTTTAAATGATAGATGTTTACCTTTTTAATTTATCTTTATTGTTGAAAGTATTACAGATGTCTCCCTTTTTCCCATTGACCCCCTCCACCCTGCCCTCTTATAGATTTTTAAATGATAGTTATAGATATTGGAGAGAATAATTGGTCGACCATTGTGGAATAGTCTAATTTGTCCACTCATCTAAAATGGAAGGTTCTGAAAGCCCCAATGATAAAGTATTTTATTGACATTCAGTATTATTTTATACTAGAATCCTGGTGCACAAAATTTGTGCATGGGTTTGGTCCCTAGGCCTGGCCTGCGATCAGAGCCATCTTCCATGGCTGCTGGCAACTGGCCCCACCCTTCAGCAGCCAGCCCCATCCCTCACTGCCACCCACCCCTGGCTCCCCATTCGCCATTGGGCAATTAGAGCCTGTCAGCTGGGGGAAGAGACCAAGAGGTTGGCCATTTCAACCCGCTCGCCAGCCCCAGTCCCTGACGTTGGTCGCCCTCTGTGTGTGGGGCGACTGGCGGGGTGGGGGCCTTGGCCTGGCACCACCCACGTCTGCCACCACCCACCTCCCATTGGGCAATTGGATCCTACTGCTGGGAAAGGGACCAAGAGGTTGGCTGGCAGGCCCCGATAGGTTGATCGAGGCCTGTGTGCTGGGGGCAGCTCCTGTGTTGAGTGTCTGCACCTTGGTGGTTCTGCTGTTCGGTCGATTTGCATATTAGGCTTTTATTATATAGATTAGAGGCCCGGTACATGAAATTCATGTAAGAGTAGGCCTTCCTTCCCCCGGCTGCTGGCACCAGCTTCCCTCTGGCACTCAGGACCTGGGCTTCCCTCCGGCTGCTGGCAGGCACCTGGGACCCGGGTTTCCCTCGCAGCCTGGCTTTATTCAGAAGATCATCCAGAAGGATGTCTGGTGTAATTAGCATATTATGCTTTATTATTATAGATGTTTTGTCATAGGATGGACTATAGATGTCTGGAGCATATAGTCAGCTACAGATTGGATGACAGAAAATTAGAATCAAGAAATGTGACTTTAAGGACTCATATTGTAGCATCTGTGTAAGATAATTTACAAAAGATCACTAAGAAACTTTTTCTGTTATTAAGTATAGATATTTACTCAGTACTGAATATGTACAAGGACCTAAATAATCTCCAGGATTCAAAAGGAGTTTGTGGAGATGTCTTTTCCTAAAGTACTTAAAATTTAGTCAGAGAGATGAGACATTTATGAAACGCAAGTAAAAAATCAAAGAGCACATCTCCTAATTACCTGTGAAAGTATGCCTTATTCTCTAATTCAGAGTAGAAAAAATATCAGAAAAATCAGAGAAAGCCTATCTAATTTTTATTGGGTTATGG
>NW_006287104.1:950509-956015 GCF_000327345.1 Myotis davidii | reverse complement strand
AGCGATCAAACTCCCAAGGGGTCACTTTGCATATTAGCCATATATATATATATATATCATTATTTTCTATACTTCATAGTTGAGGTATTAGAGTCTCATATATATATATATGTAAGTTCAAGTCTCCATTAAAATATTATCATATTCAGCTTACTTGTTCAGAAAATAAATGTAAACAAATAAATTCATTTCTTCCATGGAAGAGTAGCATTGTAACAGAATTGAGATTATTGAGTAAAGAGTAAAGAGGGAGGCTCTAGCTGGTTTGGCTCAGTGAATAGAGCATCAGGCTGCGGACTGAAAGGTTCCAGGTTTGATTCCGGTCAAGGGCACAAGCTTGGGTTGTGGGCTTGATCCCCAGGGCAGGCATGCAGGAGGCAACCAATCAATGATTCTCTCTCATCATTGGTGTTTCTATCTCTCTCTCTCCCTTTCCCTTCCTCTCTAAAATCAATAAAAATATATTTTTTTAAAAAGGGAAGACATATGTAATTTGCTCTCTCTCCAGCTTTCAAACTTTATCCTAGTTAATCTTTACTTTTCTGAAAATAATTCTGGGCTAGGAGACTGAGAACTTGAATTTGGTGAGAGTTTGGTGCTCAGCTATATCTTGTTTGGATGGACAAATTGCTTTAGACAAGCCTTATTACCTGTCTACCTTTCAGTGTCCTTTGACTTGCTCTTTGGAATGTATGTGGATATTGTACTGGCAGGTACACATTATTTTCATTGAACATTTATTTTAAGTTCTTTCTAAGGATTAAGGTTACTAGATGAAAGGCCCTTGGTTCAGCTGAGGCTTTGATGGGTCTGGATAGGCAAATTTGGAGGCAGGAGTAAAAGAAAGCTGAGTTTTCCTCTATAATCTAGGTAAATAATTCAGTGTGTGTGTGTGTGTGTGTGTGTGTGTGTGTGTGTTTATGGAGGAGGGGGGTTAAGTCACAGTTCAGGAAGAAAGAAATGAAGCAATGAAGAGTACATATGGATAGAGATGAGGGAGACTGGAGAGCTAGGGACATTCAGGATTGTGGTGTGACTCCACCATGTCACCCTCTCAAATTATAAATAAATTATACCAAGAAGAAAGCCAAAATAGTGTTTCAGTCAGAGGTGACAGCAAATGAAAAGGCCCTAGCTCAGTAAGAGTGAGAAAGAAAGAAAAAGTATGAAATTTAAGAGCTAGAGAGAGGGCACACATTATCTAGGTCTTCACTTTGAATCCACTTTTCTCCTTTTGCTCTCATGGCCATTCTTTTATTGCAAAAAAAAAATCATCAAAAAAATAACTAAACAATAAAAAACCTGCAAACACCAGACTTTAAAATAGGCGTAAGTCTGCTAAAAATAGCTATGATAACATAGACGCCAGGTGGGAGATATTGAAGAGAGGTGTGGAGAATGGTTAGAAGACCATGCAATAGCAAATGTCAGAAAGTACTAACAGAAATAGACTAACTGAGGAGAGGCATACCTTGAAGATCAAAACTACATTCATGTTTGTAACAAATGACTCAGGACCTGAGGTGTGCAATCTAGAACTATTTTTGTTTGGAGAAAAAGGGCATGGAATATGCAAATGTTCACACACATGGGCCATATTGGTAGGAAGAAGCCTGTCTCTGTGGTAACAGTAGGATTGCAAGAATCAGCTACTGTGGAAGACTACGCTACCCTCCCTGCCTCACAGGAGACTTGTGGAAATAGCTGGCCCAGGAAAATTCAATGCATGGAATAATGAGTAAGACAATAAGATTGGAATAGGAACAATACAAATATTATACGTGGAAAAATGACAAAAAGAATAATCAAGATTCACGAGAAAAATGCTTCCATAGCATAGATGAATATTATAGCCAAACATTTAGCTATGAATTCAAAAATTATTAATTAATAGTAGCCTCTATGAAGAAATATAAAAAATCAAGAAAACTGGCAAGACAATTGTGCCTGGCAAAAATCAGGAAAGAAGTGAAATATATATGTATAGCAAGATATATACATATATATTTCACAAGGTAGATAAAGTCCTGCATGTCAACAGGACTTGATCTATGTTTAGGCTCATAGCATTTTTCCAACAGCTCATTTACATAGAGAAAGAATACACCATAAAAAGACTGAGGAGAGAGGTCATGGCGTGAAGCCACCGCTGCCGCTGCTACCGCCGTGAGGTCTGAGCACTGGGTTGCAGCCATGGCCTACTGTCGGCAGGAAGGGAAGGATCAAATTATATTTGTGACCAGAGAAGACCATGAAACTCCAAGCAATACAGAGCTGGTGGCTGACGATCCCAATGATCCATATGAGGAGCATGGATTGATCCTGCCCAATGGAGACTTTAACTGGAAATGCCCGTGCCTTGGGGAATGGCTAGTGGCCCCTGTGGGGAACAATTCAAACAGCCTTTTCCCTGCTTCCACTATAGCACAGAGGATCTCAAGGGATCAGACTGTGTAGACCAGTTCCAGGCCAGGCAGGAAAGCATAACTTATTCTGATCATCAGGGGATTTTTCCCCTTGACATATACACTGAAAAACATGGGGTTATATGTTTCTATCTCACATAACTCTACCAGTGACTGTGGCTGCTGCTTTCGAATTCTCCTCAGAGATTATCTCTAAGTTTGCCACTTGAAATAACATGCTGAATACTCTCAGCAACTAAAAATCATTATCTAGGAGTGTCTCTTGTGAGTGAGCTGATTTATTCTGATTCATTATCTCCCTTTTAGTAGATTTTATACCCGTTTGGGAAATGAAATAGAAACAAAAACATCTTCCTTGATAAATGCTGGGATGGGGCCATTCCTAATAAAAGAGGCCAGATAATCACATACTTATTTCTCAAAAACCGTCTTGACCTTGTATATGAGAGGTACTATGCTTCATTTCTGATACAATTTGGTTTCCATTTTTATATGGAAGCCCAGGTTTTCTTTCTAGAGAGTGGAGCTTTGGACCCTCCGACTCACAGAGACTTTCTAAAAAGAAGAAGCTGGTTTTGCTGTTCTTGTTATTCCAGAAGCCCTGGTTGGGGCCTGTGTTCACACTGGCTGGTCAGATGCAATATTCTTGAGAGGTGGGGACCTACTTGTTACCAAAGTAGTGACCAAGAAGGAAACACGAATTAAAAGGAGAGGACGGTTTTACCAGTTTTTGAATGTGTCCTTTCTTTTTACTGATTAAAAATGTTTTTTATGTAAGGAAATATAAATTATGAAAAGTTCAATTGAAATTGCTCTTTGACCCGATTTTCTATGTTGAGTTCATATCAAGCAGTTTTTGTTTGTGAACAGATGCCTTCTGGCGGGCTCTTCACATTTGAAGATAAGGAACTAAAGCTCTCGTAGGCTAAATAACTCGCCCAAGGTGTAACTGCCAGGCAGTTTTCAGGCTGTGATGCAGTAATGCCTCATTTGTCCCAGGTGTATCGGTTATCTATTGCTGTGTTAAAAAATTACCTTAAAATATAGCAGCTTGAAACAAAAAACAAAGAAAAAAAAACAACAAAAAGACTGAGGAGAAACATTGTAAACTGAGAAGCAGGAGAGATTGACCTATTGGAGGGCTAGAAAAGAGTAAGTCTGAAATAGTTTTTGGTGAAGAGTGCTATAGTTGGAATGCCTGTGTCCCATTAATATTCATGTGCTGAAATCCTAATGCCCAATGTGAGGTCCTTAACTCATGAATGGAATTAGTGTCCTTATAAAGGAGACCACCTTCTATCCCCTTCCAGCTCCCTATCCCTTCGACTATGTGAGAACACAAAGAAAGGTTGGCCATCACAACCTAGAAGAGGGATTTTTAACAGAACCTGACTGTGCTGATCTCCTGATCTTGAACTTCCAGTCTTCAGAACTGTGAGAAATAAAATTATGTCATTTATAAGCCATCTAGTCTGTGGTATTTTGTTATACCAGCCTGAATGGACTAAGACAAAAAGGTCCAATTCTATGGAGAGCTTAAGTAGGTGGAGACTGGAAAATATGTCAGGAAAAGATGGGAAAAGGTAGAAAAAGTGGAGGGAAGTTGTATCCTGGCAGAGAGACTGGTGTAGGTGTGATGAGAGCAGAACTGAGTTTATATGCTTAGAGCTGCTACAGCCATGGGTGTGAGCATCAGGCCCATTTTGTGGGCACAGTGAGGGGAGAGAGAAAACTGACCTGTTGTGGACAATTGCTCTTTCTTTTTCTGATTCAGAACTGGGTTCCAGACAGAACATGTCAGGTTCTTCTGAGAAGCTTCTCTGAGGAGCAGTGATGTTGTTACGTGGAACAAGCCACGTTTGTCCTGGGTGTGAGTCTCAGACTCAGCTGGAATTTCTCCTCCCTCAGAGTCCATCCACTGGACCTTTGGCTGAGGGAACCAGCCCTCTGACTTGCACTCTAATCGGAGTTGTCGGGATTTAGTGACTTCCACATGGAGCTGAGGATGTGAGCCCAGAGCTGGAAAGAGGAAGAGAGAGAAGTCAGGTCCTAAGCTCATTTTTCTGCACACATATCCCTCCCCTGCTTCTCAAGAGTTTATGCTGCCGCTTAGACCTCAATGTGCAGAACAGGAAACTCTGAAGAAGTGTTGGCAACAAAGATGGGGGCTTAGAGTCCTGGGCTAGAAAGATTTCCAACACAGTCCAAGACAAATGGCCCCTGCCTATTTCTTGACTCCCACTATGAGTCTCTTTATTATCTTTGATTTAGTCCCAAGCAGCAATATATGGATGATGGAGTGAGTAGACATAATGGAAAATCTCCCTTTCTCCTATGTCTTCTTTATATTTCCCAGTAAAACTGGATCAGGGAAAGGAGCCCCTGTAGGGTGTCAAGGGGATAAATGTGGGCGATTACCTGCCACTTTCAGCTCAATCACTGCTTCACTGTAGAAGGAGCCATGTTGAATTACACAGCGATACTGACCATTGTCAGAGGTTTGGACATTGAGGATTTTCAGGACCACAATCCCCCTATGCAAGATATTCTTCACAAGCTCTGTCCTCCCTAAATACTCTTCCATGGCTTTCTCAGGCTTATCCCGCCCACCCTCATACAGGTGCACCACCTGAGAGGGTAGGGTTCGGGTCCAGCTTATTTTCATATTTTTAATACTTTGAGGAGGTAAGAGGAAGCAGGGTAGTTCTGCTTCACCACCCAGCATGGCCACCATGGGTTCATGAGGCCCCTGGACTTGGAATGCTCCTGAAAAGAAAATAGAGATAGAGTCACGGTGGGCTGAGGACAAATGAAAGGGTGTTGACTACATATATGATTGGCTATTTTCATCATAACCAACTACTGGGGACCAGTTCTGAAATGGGATAGTTGCTGAATCTTGAGGATCTCTTTTCTGAATATACACACAGAGCTAGGACATAGTTGGAGTTCTGGGAAACCCTCTATCCAGGCCTTGCTGAATGAGAGAAGCAAAAGACCTAGGACAAAACTTCCGCGGAGGCACTCACTTTTGGGGTACAGGTGCTGGGTCCTCAAGATCCTGAAATCAAGTGCCCCTT
>NW_006287104.1:946107-950442 GCF_000327345.1 Myotis davidii | reverse complement strand
CACACAGAGCTAGGACATAGTTGGAGATGTTGGAAATAGGATGTCTAGGCCTTGCTGAATGAGGCAAGCAAAAGACCTAGGACATAAATTTTGAGGAGGCACTCACTTTTGGGGTACAGGTGCTGGGTCCTCAAGATCCTGAAATCAAGTGCCCCTTTAAATCTTGAGCCCTAGCCCTGGCTGGTATGACTCAGTTGAAGCATCATCCCATATAGACAAAGGTGTCCAATTTGATTCCTGATTACGGCCCATACCCAGGGAGCGGGTTTGATTACCAGTCCCCCTTCAGGGCACATAGGTGAGGCAACCAATTGATGTTTCTTTCTTACATAGATTGTCTTTCTCTTTCTCTATCTTCCTTCAGTGAAAAACATATCCTCATGTGAAGACTTAGAAAAATTGGGCCCTAAGATCCTCACTTATCTCCCCCTGTGGGGAGGGACCTGAGGAATGTGACTGCATGAGATGGAAATAGACAGGCTAACTCCTTCAGGTCAGGTTCCATCCTTGTCAGTAGGAGGGAGGAATTCTGATGACTCTGAATGTATGGTTGGATGACTGTGTGGAGAAAAAATCTGAAGTAGCTCAGTGGTAAAGATATGGGAGGATCATTATTACTGTTTGCCATGAACATGGCATGAGAAACTGGGGCATACAAGCTATTTTTCCCCCAAAATTATTCTACATTATTTTGTGGCTCTAAAGCTTCTTTATTACCATTTGAGGCTCTTTTACTTTCATTCAATCTTTGCCCCACCACATGCACATTCATACATTTGTACTCAGGTACACACACACACACACACACACACAAACCAGCAGGCCTGGACCAGGAGATACAAGTAAAAATGCCACTACACTGCCTGATACTTAGTAAGTGAAATAAAGTTAATTTCGTTACCTTCCCCAGGATCTCATAGCATTTGTATTTCATTGTTTCTTTTTTCTTTTTGTTTTTTAAAGCTTTATTGTTGAAAGTAGCATTGTATATTTGTCAAACTTTGTCTTCCAGCTTCCCTCCCTTTCACCTTTTCCTTTCCCTTTTATATCAGAGAATCATACTCTCATATAAGGATTCCTACCTGTAACCAATATGAGCATTTGGAAGAAGAAGTAGAGTGAGATGAGGCTGCCTTGATAAACTGTAGAGACTTGCTGCCTCCTCAGGTGACTGAGGCAGGGTGATCCCAAGGCGTTGTGCCCATGACTCATTGGAAAAGGAGAGAAACACTGTAATGAGGAGAGAGACAAAAAGAGAGCTCTGAGACTTGAGTCAAGGGGCAGAGAAAGAAAGGATCACAGGAAAGGGGCTCATCTATGGGACTAAGGTGAAGGACAGAGTAAGATTCTTGCTCCTTTTTCTGTGAGTTTTGGGACCCTTGATTTTCAGGACAACTCAGGGCACTTGCACTTCCAGTCTTTCTGCTCCTTATGCATATATGACTGCTCCAAATCTGTCTTCTTTGCTGCTCCTCTACTTTTCCCCACAGCTCAACTGTGCCTCCCCCAGGGCCCTGTCCTGGATCCTTTTCTCATCCCACTTTATACTATAATCTCATGGCTCCAGCTACTATCTACATACTGATCTACATAGTGTCTAGTGATCCAGAGACAAGACCTTGTTTCTAGAGGATCCAGGAGCTTAGGAGTTTCTCTGCCTCAGACCAATAGGAAAAGTAGGTGGCTTCTATCATTTCCATCCTCATTACCTCTCCTAGCCTGGCCAAGGCAGGCTTCTGATATCTCTTTCAAAAGACATAAATTAGTAGTGGTACTGAGGAAAAGGCTGTAATACCTCAACAACCACTACAACTGGGAATTTGGTGTTCCATGGCTGTGAAGTGTGCTGCACAAGGCCCAGGGCTGAGATCTTGCTGCTCAGAGAGAGTCTAGGAAGGGCTGGCCCAAAGCATGGAGGGGAAGACATTCCAAATGCCATGGTCTCTTTAAGTGGAGGGACAATATGCTCGCTCTGTATGTGGGGGAAATTATCCTGAACTGGTAGAGGCTTGTGATATATAATTGTGTAAAGTCTTAAGGACCATGAAAGCAGCTGCAGGGATGGGACATATATTACTTCTCCATGAATTAGGCAACACTTCTCAACCTTTTTAATATCATGGCAAACAGAGAAAAATTATGTTATTTTATGGGCTCACTGTAGGAAACTGGAAGGGGATTAGGCTATATGGGTTTCATGGAAAAAATATGACACTTTTTGTTCATTATATAATTATAAGAAAAATGATATAGAATTTATTGAGAAATATGCTAAATATAAATTTAGAAGAGATGTTCTTAAAAATCTTAAATGTTTATAATTTTTGAGGTTGCTTGAATAATATAGTTTTTTAATTTCCAATTGTATACTTGAAATGACTACAGATAATTATCAATGTTCAATTACAATTACCAATGGTAGTCTCTTTAAATTTTTGATAGTCACCATCGGTAAGATATTTTTGTTGCATAAGTAAATGATACAAATTTTAAAATCTTTTATATTCCCATTCTTTTAAATTATATTTAAAGAACATAACAGCTCTTTGTTTTCCTTCATTTACAAATGTAATGTTCATGAGTTATTATAGGGAAGAGTGAAAGAGGGCATAGAGGGGATAAATGGTGACAGAAAAAATTAAATAAAATAAAATGAACAAATGTAATATTGAAATTTCTCGTGAAATTTGAATAGATTGAAAAATCCAATTAAATTTTTTCTCATCCAATGTTTCAGAATAAGGAGTTTACTTTGTAGAAAGTGCATGCAATGTTAAGATAATCACATTGCAGTTAGTTTGCACGTATCAACTGCAAATTGACCAAAAACATATATCTTATGTAAGTAAGGACAGAGTTTGGGTGCTGATGCTTTGAGCTCCACCGGAATCCCTGGCTGGCCACTTTGTTCCTCCAATCCACTCCAGGTAGGTTCACATATGGGCACCTCCAGCACCTACATTTTGAATTCTTCTTGTTGCTCTAGGGGATCCTTTTCTTGAAGGACAGCAGAACTCAGTCAATTGGCTGAAAACCAAATCTAGGTGGTTGATCAAGCAGAGTGTGTAGTTGCTGTCACCAAACAGGTTGTCATAAGTTGCACTTCCCATTTGCTGCTCATCTTGTAAAGCCATCTTAAGGGATCAACTGGTAGGAAAATTGACAGAAGACATCCTTTACATTCATATAAGGATGAAATATGAAGTCCTACTAGTGTCCACATCTCTTGAAAGTATAGGAAAGGTCAGGTTAGGAACAACATTTTATGGCAACTATCTCACTTGGGCAAGAGAAGTTAACTGGTCCCACCTCCCCAACAGGACAGTGTCAGCTCCCCACCAGTAACAGGAGGGGACACTGTGGAAACAATGCAGAGAGCTAAGAAGCTGCTGAGAGAGCTGATAGAGAAAGGTGGGGAGGATCTTAGCAAAGAGTTTGACGCTATTAATGCCGAGCTATTCAAATAGGTCAGTCTTGACCACAATCTCTTCATAAGAACTCACTGCAAAATTGAAATGCCCAATACAATTTCTCTAATTGTACCTTTGTACTTCTTCCATACCACACATGGTATGTTTCCCAAAGGAAATGGTTTTGAAAAAAGGAAAGCAGGAACAAGACTTAACTATAAAGTTTCAAAAGGACCTGGAAGATGATGTGGCAGCTTGGGGTTCTCTCAGAAAACTCTCAAGTAGCCACACCCCAGTTCTAGTTAGGGGCCTTGCTTTCTAAGCAGGAATTTAGAGTACTTTGTCACCCGTCAATCCTAATTTGCTGGATCAGTCTGATGTTCTTGGTAAATTCCTTCAGGGACTTCACTTGGTCCACCATGGCTACTTCCTTAGGCTACACTGAAATCACCAGCTAGTGATTTTGTGTTAGTCTCCCCAAATCCCTTCAGTATTTGTAACTTTCTTCTCTGAAAGTGAGAATCCTGGCTCTTGCTCCTTAATGTATTTATTCTTTGATCACCCTGACAGTATAAAGCCAATTTCTAACTAATGATACTACTCCTTCTCCTGCATGCATGCCCTCCTCAACCCTCTCCAGCACTATGCTAGATATTCCCTCCACATGGACCCCTCCTTACCTGGTGTGGGCTCTGGCATGTCCTACCCATTCCTCACTGTGCTCTGGCTCTAACTCTCATTGGAAAGCTCTCCCTATCCCCCCACATGGACTTTCACCTCCTCCACATCAAGCTGCCTCCATGGGTTGAAATTCCTTCACTACACGGACTCTGTCCCCTTGCTGAGGGCCACTTCCATTGCCCTCTACACCCTGCCCCTCTGACTGCCGGCACAGATGTGGAGTTTGCTCTGCCTCCCTTAACAA
>NW_006287104.1:942026-945987 GCF_000327345.1 Myotis davidii | reverse complement strand
TAAAAGAAAGACAACTGTGAGAGATGGAATGGGAAATAAGCCTCTCCAACCACTTTTAAGGAAGAGCACATATGAGGTTTGAGGGTATGAACATTCACCTTGTTCATGCTACTCCTATCTGAGTATCTTGCAGAGTCTTTTCACACTCTCAGGTGTATATACTCTATTTTGAAGACCACTGGCCTAGGTGTCACAGATTAAGTTATAGAGTGCAAACACCTAGAAAGAGACATCTCACCCCTGGGAATTACAAATAGCCCCCAAAAACTTTTAGTAAGCATAATTATTTTATCCCTACCCTCTTTCTCTTCTTCTGTCCTCTTTCATTCCACTTTCCTGTGAAGAAGCACAGCTCTCTCCATCCACACCTCCTCTGTGTTGTAGAATCTTTCACAGAACACCAACTTGGTCCTTTCTTCAAACTGCCTCCTCCTCCAACTTTGGGATTGACACCCTTCACAGGTAGAGGCTCCAGACTTACCTTTGCCTGTGCTATCAGACTGGATCTCCCATGATCTGAGGTAGCTCTGGTGAGAGATGTTTCTCTCAGGAGCTCAGGGCTGGGAGCTGAAGGAGGTCTGGGTTAGAGGAAGGATGTCCAGAGGTGCTGAAAGGAAAGGAACCTCATGAGACTGAGATACATTCCCTGGTGGAATTTGGACATGGGCTGGGACTGTATGTGTGGCAAATGTCCAATGGAATTAAGTTCTAAGTTTCACAAAGAAATATTATGACTGCTTTTTATCTCTCTGTTTCAGACTGATAAGATGTAACATTAAAAAATGAAAGTCATAAAAATAAAAAGCACATAACTGAACAGATTACCTATAAATTAATGATAAACATTATCAACTGAATCTGAAATGCTGTCTGGCAGTCACACTAGCTTCCTTCACATCCTCCACATCATATTTCATACCTTTTCTTTCTTCTCAAACCTCCTACCTCCGTGGTTGGCAAACTGCGGCTCACAAGCCACATGCGGCTCTTTGGCCCCTTGAGTGTGGCTCTTCCTAAGCCTTAGGAGTACCCTAATTAAGTTAATAATAATGTACCTACCTATATAGTTTAAGTTTAAAAAATTTGGCTCTCAAAAGAAATTTCAATCGTTGTACTGTTGATATTTGGCTCTGTTGACTAATGAGTTTGCCGACCACTGTCCTACCTCATTCTGCTAGTCTTCTCAGCTGCCTCATTTTATTGACCAGAAGAAACCATTGGATGGAAACTTTTTCATCTCCTCTATCTCAATTACATATCTATATCCACTCTCCCCAAACAAAACCCAACTTCATCTGTCTATAATTTCTCTTTTTCTGTTGTAATGAAGAAAATAGCCTTCTATCTCCATGCCCTAGGCCATCTTACCATTTTGCGAACTCCTAATTTGTGTATCGACTCCTGTTTTTGCTTGAACTCTCTGGGAATTACAAATAGAGATGTTTTTATTTATTTAACATCCAGAGATGTTTCTATTTCCTCTACTTTATGCTGACTGATACACTGAAGTCCCAGTTTTTATCTCTGTTAAATGGGTTTATTAAGAATACCTGCAACATCTGGGAAAGATGAGTCTTTGCTTAGGTTCCACACTCATACAAAATGTATTTATTAAAGAAAATGTAGACAGCGTTGTCACTTTGTAATCGGTGCTCAGTAAGACTTACACCCTCAAACATCCACTCTCATAATTAACACTATTCAGGCTCAAGAGAAACAGACTTCCATTGTTTTGTTCTATATCCTGAAAAGAAAACTTATCTGCCCTGGCCAGTTTGGCTCAGTGGATAGAGTGTTGGCCTGTGGACTCAAGAGTCCCAGGTTTGATTCCGGTCAAGGGCATGTATATCTTGGTTGCGGGAACATCCCCAGTGGGGAGTGTGCTGGAGGCAGCTGATCGATGTTTCTCTCTCATCGATGTTTCTAACTCTCTATCCTTCTCCCTTTCTCTCTGTAAAAAAAAAAAAAAAATCAATAAAATGTATTTTTTTAAAAAAAGAAAACTTATCTGGATGCAATAAAAGTTTGTGATTTTTTTTGTTTGTTTTTTATTTGTTTCGTGTGCCAATTTCAAATACATTTTGATTTAAGACATTGCATTTTCCACTTACAATATAGTGCTTAGAAAGTGCGAGTTTAGATTTGTAGACATGGAAGCATGGAACAGACTGACACATCTCAGAGGGAAGGGGGGTGGGGTGGGAAGAGATTAACAAATGACTTGTATGCATATGTGCATTGCCCATGGGACACAGATAATAGTGCAGTGAAATCCTGGGGTGGGACAGGAGCTGGGTGGAGGGGAAATGGGGGGAAAATAAGGGGATCATTTGTAATACTCTCAGCAATAAAGGTAATTTTTTTAAGAGAGCAAGGTTATTTCCTTTTCCTGGGTACATGTTCCATATTCAAGTATCAAGAATGCCAGTTTCTATAGCAGCCCAGCCTTAAAATTGCCATGCAGTTTGCTATAAATTTGGGTCTTTCGATGTTTTGTATAGAACAAAAACTAAATGTATGTTCAGGATCCTGGATCCACTTCTTCATTGGTGGACCCAGAAGAGAAACCACCAGGTGGAGAAGCTCCAACACGAGAGAAGCCCCAGACATTCCTCCTGGCTTACCTCCTGCACTCTGGGACAGCTTCATCCATATGTTTGCTGTTTTCCTTGGTCAAAGGGTTCTTCTGGTGAGTGATGGTAATCTTATTCTCTTTTCCTGTCCCCTTATCCATAGCAAAGATATTGAAGGTGCCATTGCTATGAATACAAAAAGTGACTTTGATCTGAGGAACACCACAGAGTACAGGTGGTATGTTTGTGCATTCAAACTTGCCAAATAGGTTGTTATCCTTGGTTATGGTGCACTAATGAGCCAGGTTATGAGCACACCTGGCTGGTGGTAAGAGTAGGTAGTGAAGGTCTGCATCTGCTTGGTAGGATTGGTAGTGTTAGGCTTGATGAAGAGAGGCATGCCTCTTCCAGAAGTTTCAATCCCAAGAGAAAAAGGAGTAATATTCAAGATCAAAGCTCCAATGCTTTCAGATTTGTCTCCAGATAGGATGGATGCCTGGACAGCTGCAGGGCAAGCAACAGCCTCCTCAGGCTTAATGCTCTTACTCAGTTCCTTTCCATTGAAGAAGTCCTGCAGAAGTTTCTGAATCTTGATAATATGAATAAAACTACCCACCAGGATAATCTCAGGGATCTGTCATTTGTCTAGCTTGGTGTTTTAAAGGACCTTGTGTATAGTGTCCAGTGTGCCACAGAATAAGTGAGCATTCAATTCTTCAATTGTGCATGGGTAATGAAATTGTAGAAGTTGATAACTTCATAGAATGACTCAGTTTCAATACTGGCCTGGGTGCTGGAAGATAGGGTACACTTAGCACATTGATAAGCAGTGCGTAGATAAGAGTCAGCCCTCTTGTTCTCACTGATAGCCTTCTTATGCTCGCACTTGAACTCTGTAATAAAAGAGTTGACTATTTGGTTGTTGCAGTCCTTTCCACCTAAGTGGCTCTCTCTAGCTGTAGTTTTAACCTCAAAGATTTCATTTTTAATAGTGAGGTTTGACATATCAAAAGTGCCACCTCCTAAGTGAAGATCAGCTCATTTCTTTCTGCTCTAACCTTTTCGTTTAAGCTATAAGCAAAAGCAACAGCAGTTGGACCCTTGATTATTCTAAGTTCATTGAGACCAGAGATGCAGAGAGTCATGAAAGTAAGGTGATACTGTGACAACAGCATTGGGAACTAACTTCCCAAGGAAGGCTTCTGTGATTCTCTTCACCTTTGTCAAAACCATAGATGACAGCTTTTCTAGAGGGAAACGTTTTGTGTCTCCCTTGTGTTCTACTTGGACCGGCCTACATCATTCACCATCATGCAGTGTCAAGCTTTATATCAGACTGGTGGTTCTTGTTTAGGAAGGTTATTGATTATTGATTCAATTTCTTTAAT
>NW_006287104.1:931255-936128 GCF_000327345.1 Myotis davidii | reverse complement strand
TCTGGCAATATATATCTTTCGAACCTTGCAGACCTTGGGAAAGTCCCTCTCTCTAAGCCTTGGCTGAGCTGCTCTTTTCTCAGCCTCCATCCCAGCCACAGTGATCAGATGGTGGATCTGGTAACTCTGGTATTGCTGACTACTCTTCAGAGGGTAACATGGTCCCGAAGATTACTACAGAATGATGTACTAGATGCCTTTGTGTTCTATTAACCATAAGATCCCTGAGTTCTCAAGATGGGTGTGCAGATGGGTTGTCTTCCAGGGTCATTATCATGGAGCACATCAAGCCTGGTAAAGTATAATTTTTAAAAAGGTAGAAGGACTCTCAGATAAATATAAAATGAACCACACATAAGAGAGTCTATTCAACTCGGGAATTAGCAATGGAATCACTAAGAGGATGATTGGTTCAAAGAACATTTAAGAAGCCAAGAATATATATTAAGCATTGAAAGGGGAAGTTTACCTATTTTTTAAAACTAGGTCATAAACTTTTGTGGCTATCTGTTTCATGAACAGAAATTATTTTCATATCTACTGGGAAAAACTCTACCAGGTCATAAGCAACCTTACTTAAATTTGGCACCTTCAATCAATAGCAATGGTGAGAGCAATTAAATACATTCCTCTGGGCAATCTATGGTCTTCGTTCTGCATAACATTGAAAGAATTATGAGACCCACCTTTCTGCCTTATTTCCAAGTTTTGGATAATTTTTCTAATAAGTCCTATATTTTATAGACAAATAAATTTGGACCTACCCAGAGAAAGTAAATGGTTTGCATACATCATAGTGAGTTATTGGCAAAGCCAGAACCAAAACCCAGATCTCCTGTCTCCCTAAAAATGTTTGTTCCTCTTTATTGCTGTGGAAACACATAACAGTCTTGTTTTTTCCATTAGAAATCAGAGAAAGAGAAGACTTGCCCTTTTCTGATTGCAAATATTGAAGGAGCATGTATTTTCCAGGGCAGCTTTTATATTAAGATCAATTAAATGTGGGAATAAGAAAATATGCTAATTGACCATTCTGTTAAGATACAAATTAAAAAGTTAACTTTGGGGCTTAAGTCTTTGTAAAAAATTTTTTCAGTAACAGTTGACATACTATATTATATTTGTTTTAGGTATATAACTGTGATTATACATTTATATAACTTACAAAGTGATCACCCCAACTAGTGTTCCTGACACCACTAACCCATCAGTGTGGGCCCTTGAGTTGAAATCTTTTTACTACAATTAACCATGTAATGAAAATAAGGCCTAGAGGGTACTGTGGTACTATGCCCAGATCCCCTCTGGGAGGTCATGAACCCATTCCTCGGCAGTTGAATCTACTGTCTGCTGATGGCTGACAGCTTGACCCTTCCACCAAGCATTGCCCACAGCTTAAGGAAATTGCCTTGCCCAAGGTCATATCCTCTCTCAAGTCCACTGGAGACCAATGACTAACTGGGTGATGCAGGGATACAAAGGTCAGACCCACCTTGCTTCAAAAAAGTTTCACTTACCAAGAAATACTGCTCAGTCCCAGGCAAACTGGGACAGTTAGTCACTCATTTTTATTAAGTCCCTCCTGAGGGCAGGTACTGTTCTAAATGGTGGAATATGTGATTCATCTGGGCTGGATAGTAAGAGTGTGGGATTGATTAGTGATTTCTGTAGTGCCACCACATTTCTTCTTGGATTTTATGGTGGTGTGGGGTGACTCCCTGGTTTCCAGGCTAATTATTGATAAATAATGTCACCTTTTATCTACAAAATGTCCTCCCACAAAAGATCAATTTTATAATCATCCTAAGAAAGAAGTTCTATTCAACGTGGCTATTCCTGCCTCTCTCTTCTGAAAAGTGCTCCCTTCTCTCTGGATCCTATTTGGGACAAGTGACCCCTATCCTCACTGCATTTAGGAGTTCAAATCAGATCCTCTTTGGCAGAGAGGGGTTCCTTTAGCAAGTTCTGTTCCTAGCTTAGCAACGCAAAACTCTCCTGAGGCAAATATGCAAACATTCCTGGCAACCTTCCTAGAATGGGCAAGAAGGAAGATTCTGGAGCTGTGAGGCAAAGTACAGGGAGAATAAAACAGGTTACAACCATAGGAAATGATTTTGCCACATGTTAAAGCAGAACTTTGCAGATATAGACACTGCCCTAACTAAAATTACAACCAGAAGCATGTTGACCCTGAAATTAAAATCAGACACTCTTAAGTTTGAAATGGAGTTTAGAGATCATCTATCCATTTCATAGAGGAGAGACAGGCCAAGGTTCCATTCCTTGTAGAACAGGATCAGGACCCTGGTTCTTTAAACCTCCCAGCCTAGTGTATCTTCCACTGGACCAACTTCTGATCTCCAAGGAGAAATTAGCAGTTTGTAGCAGTGACAATAACATGGAGGCAGCAATTTGGCCTGGGATAAAAGAGAAAGATTGCTCTGAGATCTGGGATGCCTTGGCAGAGGGGCTGGCGAGAAAATTGCTATATGCAGGAGCATGGGCTTTGTCTGGCTTGTGTAAACAGAGCATGGCATCAGGTTGGGGGCCAGAGTCTTTTCTGGTGCCAGGAAAGTGACAAATGCTAAAATCTGCTACCACGAATAAGGCAGTGTGCCACACGCCAGGGAACACAAGGAAAGATAAGTTCCTCTGCTCAGAAATCTCTCTATTTCCATAAGACCAAATCTATGCTCCTTTGCACAGTGTTTGAGGTACACTTTCCGATCTTCCTCTACTCCCTGCCTCACCCTCTACATTCCAGCCACAGAGTACCATTTAAATTACCCTGACGCTACCCTGCAGCTTTATACCTCCATGTCCTGGCTCATAAGGATTCTCTCGAGGATTCCCACCCCCACCCCTGTCTTTTTTTTTAACCTATCAGAAACTCTCCTTATCCTTTATGGCCTAACTCAATGGCGTCTTCTTTATAAGCCTTCTCCAATCTTCCCATACATAATGATTTACTCTCCCCTGTGTGCTCCAGTGACAGTCTGCTTGTGCCTCCATTCAAACACTGTCCTGAGGACAGGAAGCATGTCTATGCCATTTCTATATGCCTAGAGCATGGTATATGTAGGATATAGCAGGTGCTCAGCAAATGTCTGATGAATGAATAAATAAATGGCATGACTGCTGGACTCAAATAAATCATAAAGAATATGTCTCTCTTCTTAGGACCAGGACTTGATATGTGCATCCTTGGTGCTTAAGTGGGAGCCTCACACATAGTAGGTCCCAATAGATATTTACTAAGTTGCGACGATAGACAAGTACTAGCTGATTCAAGGCAGACTGGGCATCAGATTTAGATTTAAAGCTAAGTACTGTAGTACCAGCTGTTTGACCTTCATCCAGCTCCTCAACTCTGTGAGTTTAGGTGTCTTCAGTAAAATGGGGATGATATTAACTACCTGAAAGAGTTATTGTGAGAATTAAATGAATAATATGTGAATGTGCCCAGTACTGCTTTAAAAATAAGGCAGGAACTCAATAAATGCTTGTTGGGGGAATGGAGAGATAAAGGAGTGCCATAAAAATGATAAAGTATTGGGGAAGCATGAGGGAGGGAGATATGACAGCCTGAGCTTGTGGTAACAAAGAAACAGGAGGGCTTTTTGAGAGACACTACTATTTAATGTGGATTTTGAAAGCAGAATAGAATACTCAGAAAGTACAGTGGAATTAGTGACAGCCTGGTTCTACCTTACAGAAATATAATCTATTTCCTGCTGCCTCAAATGCAGTGCCCTACAAAAGTCACTTTAATAATAACTAGGAAAGACCAAGTATAATATATAAAACTAATATACACAAGGGTGTCTAAATTCAGATTTCCTTTTCATTAAAGTGTTTTTGAGGGGTTGAGGCAGGGGGATTGAGAGATAGGTGTGGTATCCTAAGATTTGAAAAGCTTCCCCTTAACTCATTTCCTCCTTGATACCGCCAGGAAGTGCTTTCCTGAAAGAGCAGGCAGGTTTAATGCAATTATGCGATGTTGGCCTTCCCCAGCTTGGCCCTGTGCTAGGCAACCCCAGCTGGCCTCACACAAGAGAAAGCAAACTTCAGCTGCCCCCCAGGCCCTTGTTTTAGCACTCCGCAGAGAAGTGTTCCAGCAGCGGGGCTGGGCTGAGCGAGCTACTTAGCTGTTTAATTGAATGAATTCAACCTCATATAATAGGATCTAGGTCTTTAAGCATTTCTGTCTGCCACACCGGATATTGGGCTGAGGGCTGCTCAAGTTACCCTGCTTTGCTGAGGCCCTGGGTCTCTGGTTGTCTGCCCTTGTCCCATTTTGGCGTAAACCTCTGTGGACTCAAAGCAGCCTTAAAAAGTGTGTTCAGATGAAATCGTTACACATTGATTCAACTGAAGTCTAGTGCTTCTAAGAGGAGTAAGATACGAGGTATTTGAATGATGTCTGAACAAAAAAGGTTCCACACGGAGGGTCTAATGTAATTTTTCCCATTTCTAGGAAAGGAAAGGGAGCAATCACTATTTGGAAATCAGTATTTTCAGCTCCCTCCTGGACTTACCTGCTTAGGCCTGCAGTGACTGACCACATGACTGAGCAGGGTCTGAGTGAAATATAACAGAAAAGAATTGAAAGGCAGGTTAATCTTCTTCAATCTTGCTCTCTGCCAATCCATCGTGCATACTAACGTCAGAGTGAGATTTCTTTTCTTTTGTGTTTTATGCATAATGTACAAACACGGACATGACAGATTTTAAGTTTAGAGTTCCTTGAGTTTTTTTTTTTAATATATTTTTTATTGATTAAGATATTATATATGTGTCCTTGTCCCCACGTTACCCTCTACCCCCGCCCCGCTCTTGCCCTCCCCCCCGTTGTCCGTGTCCCTTGGGGAGG
>NW_006287104.1:920912-929640 GCF_000327345.1 Myotis davidii | reverse complement strand
ATCTGGACCTCAGAGTCTGAAGCTCCCTTCCGATTGTAAACACAGCCGCGCCCTCTGCGCAGCGCCGCCAGCCCCGCTCCGCGCGCACTCGGTACCTGAGAATTTCACTTCAGCACTGCGGCCCCTCTAAGTCTGGATATAATATTCTCTTTACTCCTAGTTGTAGAATTTCCACTCAGCCATCCCGCCTGTGTTTCTGGATATTGTGGGTCCCTGGTTCAAGCTTAATTTGAATTGGTTGTTCAAGGCGGCAATCTCCGGCGTTAACCTATGCCGCCATCTTCGGTTCTATTTCCAGTTCCTTGAGTTTTGACAAATGCGTATACCCCTGTAGCCAACATGTCCCCGCTTTCAGTCAACCCCTTCCCCCACAGGCAACCGTTATTCTGATTTCCAGCACCATGAATTGGTTTGCCTGTGCTAGGATTTTTATATAAATGGAATCTACAGTACAGTACGCACTCCTTTACCTTTGGCTTATTTGGCCCAAGGTAATGCTTATGAGATTCAACCATGTAGTTGCAGGGTAGTTTGTACTTTTTTAATTACCAAATATATTTCATTCCATCATATCACAGAATAATATTTCTAAAATAAAGAACTCACCATTCTCTGTGCTTAAAATCCTTTATAGTACCCCATTGCTTATATAATAACGCCCCAAATTTTGATACTGCATTCAAGTACCTTCTCCTCTGGCTCTGGCCTCGTCTCCAGCTACTCCCATCCATGCAAACCATTCTGTCTCTTACTTCTGTGCTTTCTGACCTGGCTGTGTCCTCACCTGAAATGTTATTTGCCCTCCTTTTCTTTTCTGTGGCAGGTTCCTCCCTAGCCTTTAGGCCTGTGTGAAGCCTTCCCTGACCTCCTAGTCAATTATTCCTCTGTCCCCTGTGTTGCCACAAGCCCGATTCTTCCCTCAATTATAGATTGGATGTTGAAGTCCTTGCATATGGGATAATGCAGTTTCTGTTGGAAGTTCTAGTATCCGAACAGTGTTGTGCTCTGTGAAGAGAGGATTTATAGACAGCAAGTTGGTCATTTCATTGGTTGGATTAATGAATGTGGTTGTCCAGCATGATGTAGAACAGCTTTTACAACCCACATGAATCAGGGTCTGTCTCTTCACTGTCCGAACATTGCCGGGAAGAAATCAGGCCATGGAGATCTATTACCTCACCGCTGACCCCATCTCCTCAGAGATCTGGTGCTCATCTGTAGATTGCCTAGGGGGCTCTTTCTCACACTTTACACATCCGGGAACCTCATAATGAGAACTCAGCACACATGCATGCCACCAATTTTTTTGAGATATAATTCATATACCATAAGAATTGACTGTTTAACGTGTGTGATTCAGTGGTTTCTAGTATATTCACAACATTGTATGGCCATCATCATATCTAATCCCAGAACATTTTTATCACCTCAAGAAAGAAATACCACACCCATTAATACAGATCACCAATTTTAGGCAAATGAAATAAATTCTTAAAAAATTAACCATGAAGAGCCCGGATAGCTCAGTCGGTAGAGCATCAGACTTTAAAAAATTAACCATGGCTTACAGCAAGAGAACACAGCTTTAAATAGTAATAAAAATATTTTATACCAGTCAGACTGATTTCATATCAGTTTTTCAGGTTAGTTGCAGAAATCCAGACCAGTATCCAATTGCTTCAACTGTAGGTCAGGTTCTGTAACTAAGTAATTTTTCTTACTGTCTGTTCCTACTAAATTAGAAGTTCTAGCTCGCAATTATAGGTTGTTGGGAATAACAGCAGATGTTTGGTGGTTCTGTTAGATGGTTCTGGATATTTGCATCAAACAAGGGATCTTGTCCTTTATGCGCGCAACAGCTGTCCTTCCCCCTTCTTCCTGTAAATTGAACACTGACCAGTCTAGGTTTTGGGCAGAGATTCCCTTCATCTCAGTAAGTATAGATACCTACCCAGCTCCAGGGGTTAAATTATGATTGGTCTAAACAAATCATGGTAATATCCTTTCCTATGGTAATAGAGTGGTGCAAGGTTAAGCATATAATCTAGTTTTGGCTAGGAGATGTTTTTCTTTGGGGAGGGCCTCTCTTTCTGTATAAAATCAAAGCATCTCCAGGAAAAGGCCCTTTTCCCTTTCAGAATAGGAGTGTGATGTCTGGAAGTAAATCAGCCATCCTGCAACCACGAGGCACTCAGAGAAGGCTAACTAACACATCAAGGAAGATGGAGCATACAAATAGAGTCTGGACTCATTGTGGTAACAATAAACAGCTGAATCAATGCCAGAAATTGCCCACATTAGGATCTATCATCTATCTATCTATCTATCTATCTATCTATCTATCTATCTATCTATCCATCCATCTACCTAGCATCTATCTAGCATCTATCTATCTATCTATCTATCTATCTACCTATCTATCTATAATCTATCATTTATCTATCTGTATATCTATCTATCTGATTTTCTATTACTATTAACCCAATTATAAAGCTTTCTAGCTCATATCTCATCAGATATTACAAGCATAACACTCTTGACTATTTTAATTTGGTAGAAGGCACTTCCAATTCCACTTTTGGCTGCATTTGGTGCTAGAAATCCTTTTCAATGCTCCATTGCAGCATGTTGACATGGTTTTGAAATATTTTTTTAATAATATGCCTTTAATTTCTTTCTTGGATAAGTGTGAATCATCACCTAAAAGGAAAAATCAAAATCAAACCTTAGGTAAGCAAGTTGCTTTCATCACAATTCTATCCCTAAAAATCCTGTTATCTTATCCTCAACATGAAACAGTCTTGATATTTTGCCTCTAAAGTGATTAGTCCTGGCTATTCAGGATACTGAATATGTTGCTAAGATAAGGCACTTGAGAAATACCCTTGACATTGTTACAGTATCCTTATTAGCATTATAGTGTCATTATGTCTACTAAGAATAGAGTGATTGTGAAGTGAATGAAAAAGCTCCAATAGAATGACTTTTTAAATTTAAATTTGTTATTAAAATAAGTATGTGCACAGTTTAGAAAGGAAAATAGTGATGTATTATCATTTTCTTCCACATTATCTCTACTCTCACTTTGAACATTTAAAAACGACTTCTTTCTAGTTTTACCTACATGTTTGAAAATAATCTTATGTGGCAGACATGGAGATGCACTGCTCTGATTCCTCTTCAAGAAAGAACTCTTCACCCAGCTGCTCTAGTATGGCTGGCCGCCTCAGGTTCTCTTCTCCCTCCTCTAAGTTGAGGCCACACTCTTTTTGAGGTGTTGCCACCTGTGATTGGGCAAGGTAGTGACACATTTCTGCCTAGTGCAGTATTCCTTGAATGAGTCATCTTTGCTCTGTAGATGACCATTGTAGTCTTGTAGAGACTTTTGTCAGATCTACAAAACGGCCTTCCCTACTTGGCTTCCTCTTTCCTTTCACAGGTCTTAGATTTACACTGAATACTCTGAAGCATTCCTTGTCCACTTCTGCTTTCTCTCCCTTTTATCTTTTATAAGTGCCACGCCTAGAAAACCACTTGTCCTGAACACTCTATTACTTATAGGGCACTTACACCTTTTCCACCTGAGGGTTACTCCCCTCTTCCCTTTCCCAACGTGGAGCACGTTGTTCAGTAGTTCCCTGATCAAAGTTTCTTGACAGGCAATGTTACAAGACATCAGATGTCGTAAAATATTGGTATTCTATCCTCAAATTTGATTGATCTTTGGGTTCGGTATAGAATTCTAAGTAAAAAATTTTTTTCTTCAGATTTTCAAGGACATTTTCCCATTGTTTTCAAAGTTCCAATGTTGTTAATAAAAGGTCTGATGCTATTCGGATTCATTTTTTTTCCTCCCTGGAATCTTTTATTTATTCTTTAATATTCCATAAATTCATAATGATGTGCTGTGTTATGGATATTTTTTAAAAAATTAAATTTGCTAGATATTTATGAGTTCTTTCAATTTGGAAATGCTTCCAGACCCACTGAATAATGAAGAAAATATAAAAAAGGGGTATCCAAAGAAAGAGGGGGATACATCATGGAAGAGAAGCAAAGAGAATTCCCTGGTTAATGACCAAGAGAGGTATCACAACAATAGCATATAGCAGGCCTAGTGACAATCCACAGTTACTGACAGAAGAATAGAGAATCCCTAGAGAAGGACATGATGTCTCCAAGAAAAATAAGTGGAAGTAATAGATTTCCTTATGTATTTGACCATAAATCCTTCAGTTTGTAGAATCTTTCATTTCTACACTGCAAAAATTATTTTTATTTCTTTGATAGTAATTTCTCCACACATCCAGGGGTTGCTCCAATAACTGACCCATAACATTATGAGTTATAATAAAAGTTATTGTTTTAAGCCACTCTATTTGGGAGTAGTTTGTTATGCAACTATAGGTGACCAGAATAACATCTAATATTTTAATATGGAAAATAAGATCTAGTGTTAGTTGAATGTGGTTTGCAGGAGAAAAGTATGAGAAAATAAAATTTAAAAAAAGCAACCAAGAGATACATTTTTGGGGGGTGTACAATTTGTAAGGGAAAAAATTTTTGATGAAATTGATACTTTATAAATCGTGTGGTAAAACTGAGGAATTGATTTGTTTTATTTGAGGCTTCAAACTAGTGAGTGACAGGAAATTGGTATGGGGAGAGAGAGTGAGAAAAAAAAGATGCCTAATTATTTCTCCCTTTTAAGCATGTGCATTCCTGACATCTCTGAGGACTGAGCTTGTCCTGCAGGGAATATGATTAAAGTTACAAAGAGGAAAACAAAATAAGTAAATCAGCTTTTGATCCCGCTGCTATATTTACCCACAAGAAAGGAGGCAGCTCTCAGGTGGGCTTTTGTGTAGGTAATGTCCTGAAATCCAAGTGTAAAAGAACAATGTGAAATATCAATTCTCCCAAACAGTTTGGGGTGAGTTCAACTCTTGAGCCCCTGAGGGCTTGGTTCCCAAGGAGACTAATCCCACTTGCTCAGCATTAGGTATCACTGGAGCAAAAGAGCTCTAGTTTGGAGCTCTGCAGAGAGGCCCTCAGTGCAGCCTGAAGCTGGCTCCTTCTGCCTCAGAGGAAGTGAAATGTATTGATGTCAAAGCCACTCAAGAGGGTGTGCTCACTCTGGGTATAGGAGGAGGGGCTGATGGGCCTGGCAGGAGCTGGCCACTGACTTTGTTGAAACGAATTTTATCCCAGAGCTCTTCCCTAAAGGAAAGATCAAGGAAGAAAGCCATTGAGACCGTGAGCTGGGGTCTACATGTACAACTTAGTTAGATATTGGAAACTTCAAGGACTTATTTCGGTTGTAGGTATAGAGCTATTTCAAGCCATTTTTTTTGTTGCCTTATTATCTGTAGTGTCCATAAACACCATTGCTTTGATATGACCATGCCTCTGCCCAGACTGTTCCCAGAGATATTGCTTCTTTGCTTGGCACAAAGTCTTAGCTCAATTACTATCTATCTATGCAGCCTTCCCCAGGTTTTCTGGGCTGAATTGAAGGTCCTTTTATTTGATCAACGATTGTACCTTTAATTTAATTCCATCAAGAAGTATCATATTACATGATAGTGACTTGTTTGCAGGTCTGTCTTTCCACCAGAAAGGGTAGAAATCATGGCTTATCTCTGAATTCATCATAGGATCACAGTGCTGAGCACACTGTTGGTGTCAATATCTTTCACTTGAATGAATGAGTGATTGGATGCATATTTTATGTGTAAAAATCAATTTTGTGAATCAGGCTACAGAACTTACATGCCATGAAAAACTGATATTTCTATATGGACCTTTATGGTTGACAAAGAACTTTCACTCCATTATCTCATTGATTTTCACAATAGCCTGGTCAACTACCTCACACTCACTATTATTCCCATTTTCTAGATGGGAACATTGAGGTCTAGAGGATTAAGTGACTTTTCTATAGTCAGTTGGATAATAGAGGGTTAGACTGCCCTTCAGTCTCAATCTCTGGCTCTAATTTCATCACCCTGTCTACTATATTACACTGCCTTTTTCTAAGTGTCTATAACTGGCAAGTATTGCTGCTCTCTTGCATCTGAAAATAGTCACTCACTTTGTTGGGGGAAAGAACAATTGATGCTGATTTTATAGGGGGATGTTGGTAAGGAATGAGTGGTGTCAAAGGAATAAAAGCCAGGACATTTGTGGAGACCGTATTCTGTGCCAGGAGCTTTCCTATATACCATTTCAAAACAATTTTGAGGTGAAGGGATGATCTCCATTGCACCGATAGAAAAAAGTAAGATCCGGGGTTATTATTTCTCCCTGTTGTGTCATGTATTTCCTACAAAGACTCTGAGAATCGCTATGACTATTCCCATTTTTCAGATGAGGAAACTGAGTCTTAGGAGGATGAACTAACTTAAACAAGGGTACTCATCTAGCAAATGACAGGCCAGAGTTTGAGCCTCGCTTCATCTAAGTCCAAATCCACTTTGATGCTTAGAACACACATGATCTGGAAATTTAGAGACTTCTACATATGAATCTTTTCATATTCCATTGATTTTGAATATGTTTACATTAGGGCTTAACTAACTCTTTGGGTATTAAGAGAGATATTTCAGACTAAAGATGTAAATTAAATGTATTTCCCATGAAATCTGGGTCAGGGTTTGCAAGAAGTGATCAGTTGAAAGAAGGTAAAAAAGAAAAGAAAAATAAAAAGTTAGTGTTCTTGGCTGCCAGAACCTATGGAATGGTCCTGTCTGGAAGGGGAAGGGAAGAGCTGACATCCACATCTGAGGGGTGAGAAGTACAATTCAAGGCCAGGCCTACACACTTTTTCTGAGTGCAAATATCACCAAGAATGAAATAGATAGTCCAGACACAGAGGACAAAATACTGTGTGTATAAATCCAAATGAAAGATACAGTATAATAGAGCCAACTTGAATTTAAAAAGTAGTTTGTTGAAGCTATGATGGCTTGGGAAGTGTCTACTTCATCTCCTAAATGAAGAGTGTTTATCTAGCCCAGTGGTTCTCAACCTGTGGGTCGTGACACCTTTAGCGGTCGAACAACCCTTTCACAGGGGTCGCCTAAGACCATCCTGCATATCAGATATTTACAATATGATTCATAACAGTAGCAACATTACAGTTATGAAGTAGCAACGAAAATAATTTTATGGTTGGGTCACAACATGAGGAACTGTATTTAAAGGGCCAGAAGGTTGAGAACCACTGGTAGCCTTTCTTTTTGGTAAGGGTGTGCCTTCAGGGTGCTCACTAACGGTTTTTACTATATCCTGAAAAATAGGGCTTAAAGAAAAAAGCTTTGAAAGAGATGGTTTATATCTCCTCCATGCAGACTCTGTACTTAACCTACAAAAACTTATCTAGAGAACACAAAGAGTGTTTTCATATATATGAGCACATTTAATCCTCATGAACACAATGTGATAGAGAAGATACATAAGGGGAGAAAGTAACTTTTTTGTGTTTTAGAGAAATAAAGGCAAATACTCATCACAGGCTATGGAACAGTCAACAGATGAGAATTTTTCACAGGAAGTTTCTTTTAAATATCACAAATGCCCTGTGAGGTGGGCAACCTCACCTGCGTTTTACATGAATAAGCTAATTCAGAAAGAGGTCAACTGGTTTGCCCAAATCCATCCTCATCAGAGCAAGGATTTCAACCCAAGTCAAGAGCTATTGAGTGGTGGGGCTAAGACCAGAGCCCAAGTCTTTTCTGAATCATCTTCCACGTTTTACCATATTGTTCATTTTCTCTATGCCAAGAGGAATGCCCAGGTGGAACTGGGTCTAAGTGAACTTCAAGGTGATTCTTGAAATGCAACAGAAGTTCCAGAAGGACAACCTAAATGGTATGACTTTATAGATCCCGATCCATATTTTGTTCAAAGATGCTGAGAGTTTTATACACACAGAGCTCTTTCTCAAGCACCAGCTGGCTTAGTGGGAGCAACTCCTTTCTCCCTTGCCTCCTGCTATCTACCACTAAAAAAAAAAAAATAAAAAAAAATGAGCCAAGCTTGGCCTCTATACACTAATTGTTACTTCTGACAATCAATGAGTAGAAGAAAGAGCACCAAAGTTGAGAGTGTCCGTGGAAACACCAGTTAGAATCTTAGCACCAAGGCTAGAGCTTGAAGAGACACAAGTGTCCTTCCACAACTTACAGATGAATAGAACAAGGCCAAGAGAGACCACAAGTTTTGTCTAGGGCTTAGAATGGCTCTCGGGTCAGATTAGACTGGAGATGGCTTTGACCAACTCACTGAAACTCCCCAAGGCTCAGTCTCTTCATTTGTTAGATGGTGATAATAACATGTACCCCATAGGGCTATTGCTCAAAGATTAAAGGAGGCAAAGAGTGGACATCACAGGGATAAGCAAGTGCCCAGTAGCTGGAGCTGTTGTGGCCAGGGCTGGGAGTGAAACCCAGGTCTTCCGAGGGGCGGTCCCATCCTCACGTCTGGCAGTGGGAACTGGCCAAGAGAAACCCGCGGGGCGAAGGGAAACTAAGGGGTTAAAGCGATGAGCTAGAGAAAGGCCAGAAAATTAGAAAAGCAGACCACCCCCCCTCCAGCCAGCTCAGTAAGCCCCTCCCCTCCGCCACTGGGGCGGTCGCCGCGCGCTCCCTCCTTGTGTCCCTCCCTTACAAGATCTAATGAGCTCCCCCGGGAGGCCGAGCAGCGAGCCGGCCGGGAGCTAGGAGGC
>NW_006287104.1:911599-919948 GCF_000327345.1 Myotis davidii | reverse complement strand
TGGCTTCTTTCGGCCCCTTCTTCTCAGACTGCGTCCTGCCCCCGCCGCCGCCGCCGCCGCAGCCCCGCCAGGTGGCCTACGATGTGTGCGCGGGCTACGGGCGCACCGCGTACTCCAGCCTGTGGAGACCCGACGGGCTTTGGCAAGGGGACCCCGGGGAGGAGGGAGCGCCCCGGGACTGACGCGAGGTACCCTCCCTCCCGGGAGAGACTGCCGTGGAGGCTCCAGGTCTCTCCCAAGACAAATGAACGGTTGGAAAATGCACGTGGAGATGAAACGGGATTAAAAGTTTCATTTAATAAAAGAAACACGAAAAAGAGATGAAGAGGAGTTGGGCATTGTTTTAATCACAATCTCAAGCGTTAAAAAAAAAAAAAAGCCATTGGCTCTAACTGGAACCGATAAGCCAAGACAGGGTTTGGGTAATGGGGTGGGGGTGGCAGAAGGGGCAGGAGGTGGCTTCCGTGGCCACCTGTCTCCACCCCAGCTTTCCAGCAAAAGGTCAGTGTATATTAGTGTAATTGCCCTTCCCAAGCAGTGCCCTGGTCCTCTCCCTCTCTCTCCTAGTGCACCATGAATTAAATCCTATATTGAAGAGACGAGCGGAGGTTTTTAGTTATGGATTTGGGATGGCTTCCCGTGTGGTCTCTTTACCTGGTTAATGTTATTAAGGACAGGAGGGAGGCCAGTGGTCCTCCGCTGACCTCCCTTGTGCTGGTCCTTGAGGGTGAGTCTCTTCTCTGTCACTCTTCCTCTTAAGCTTTTCTCCTCCCTTTTCTGTATCTTTATCTTTCTTTTCCACTCAAATCAGTGTCCTTCCTCTCTTTCCTTCTCTGACTTCTCATTGCTCTCTCTGATGATTTTGTTTCTCTAGCTTTTCTTGCAAACCTCTTATATAAGAGGCTTAAGTTGGGCAAGACTGGGATCCATTTCTCTCCTTTCCTTCTTCCATTCTTCAACCGCTTTGAGAGGGGCATCCTGGGCAAGTTATAACCTCTTTGCATCCAATTTTCCTTGTCAGAGAGGGTGAGGATGACACTGTTCCTCCACTTCTCACTTCAGTTTCCTGGGAAGCTCAGAGAGGAAAAACACAGCATGCCTCGAAGCTGCTGCAGCGCTTTGCTTGATTGGTTCCGCAGGCTTAGGTGGAAGCCATTAGAATTCCGAGTCTCTTGCTCTTTTTTGGCCCATCTATTTGCCTGGCGATTGCCTTTTTCTTTATAAACTGTGCGCCCTCCCTCCCTCTCTCCTCCTGCTCCATTACTCACCCCAGTCTGTTCTTCCTCCCTGTGCTTCCTCACTCCCTCTACCCACACTCTCCCCAGTGGAAGGAATGGTGAAGGGTGTCAAGTTCCCTAAAGAGCAGGTTTGATGAATGGAATCTGAAGGGGCCCCAGAGTGAGGAGGCTGATCTGTGTTATCTGAGAGAGATTTGGGGAAAGCCAGAAATGTTTTACCCAGCCACGAAGTGTACACACAGCGTGATCAGGATGGCGGAGGGGCAGAGGAGGAAAGACTGGGTGGGAAGTAAGCAGCTGGAGAGGAAAGAGAGAGCCCTTCAGCTCTGCAGACCTGAGGATGAAAATGCAAAAAGTGACCAACACCCAGAAAACATAAGATGTTGCCTGTTGATTATGTTGCAAAGGAGAGCTGCCTCTGCTCAAGGCAGCCAAGATAGGATTATGAGAATATCTACCTCTGAGAAAGTCAAAACCTCAATGCTATTGCAGAAGATTTTAAAATCCAGGCCAATGTTTGCACAAATCTAAAGTACTGCAATATTTTCAGAAAGAAATTATTTTTGGGGGGTGGGATGGGGTGAGGGAAGCAAATGGTTATCAAGCCATGACATACAACTTAAAATGTCATCAATAAATCACTTTCTTTTGAATAAAACATTTCTTAAGAAAGCACCAGAGGGTAATATAGCAATGAGTCTTATTAACGATGAGAAGAACTTTTGTAACGCCAGAAAATTGGTGTCTATAGAATTTCTACCAAAGTGGTGAAACTGATTAATTCCTTTGTGTTAAGCAGACTTGCTCTTCCATTCATTAATAATGAAAGCACTGTGTTCCCATGTGCCAGCACTGAGCTAAGCACCAGTTCACTGAGTCTCTTGACAATCCTGTGAGGTAGGTACTATTATTATTCCCATTTGGAAAGTGAGGCTCAGACAGGTTAAATAACTTGCTAAAAGGAACTAGTGGGTTCAGGATCCAGATCTACAAGTGTCTTAACACCGTGACTTGCCTGTTACTTGTGAGGCGAGACTCTATTGTGTTTTGTTAGTGTATACGGTTCCCAGTCCCCTGCATTATGTATCATAGGGCTTCTCAATCTCACCAGTATTGGCATTTTGGGCAGGACAGTTCTTTACCATGGGGTTTGTCCAGTGCATAGTGAAATGTTTAGCAGCATCTCTGGCCTCTACCTGCTAGATACCAATAGCACTCCCCTAATTGTGACCAAAAAAACAAACAAACTCCATCACCACATGTCCCCTAGAGGTCAAAATCACTGCCAGCTGAGAACCACTATTCTTCTATGCTAGAAGAATATATAAGCAGCATTGGTGGGGTGCCTAGAACATTCACATAAATTATCTCATTTAATTCTTACTAAGGCTTGTGGTTAGGTATTGTTAGTATCATTATTATATAGCAGGTAAAAAGTAAGAAAGACAAGGGGAGGGAATAAGTCAATCCACTTAGCTTTATCTCATCTCTGCTAATTCACCAGCCATGGACCAATTATTTAGCTATATTAAAATGCAGTCTTTCCATTGGTAAAATTGGTAACTATCACAAATGATTATCGTGGGAGTTGGAACAGGGTATCTACAAATTCCCACCAAGAGGGAGAGAGTACTTCTGGTCCCAGGAGGCCAAGGCTCTAAACCACCCTGCTATCCACGATGGCAAGGATGTGTGTCTGGCCCCTATGGAGCCCCCCAATTGCCCCATCTCTGAGTCTTCTTCTCCCCACATTGCCTTTCAGTCTGAGCACATTTGTGTCTGACCATGACACCTACCAGAATACAGTAAGTAGTGCTCATTAATAACAGTCCTGCCAAGGGCTCAACATACAGTTACTTTCTCTCTTATGTTATTTTCTACTGCAGCCTATTAGAAAGTATTTGTATCTCTTGTTTAGCCACATACTTGCTCATTGACCATTCTTTTTAAGTGCAATGGTAGATATTTTTCAAGACCAATAATGTGTTGTAATAGGCTTGTAATTATATCAGATTGGATCATAGCCTTGTCAGTAATTACACTGTATGTTGCATAGTCATAATTCCCCATTTCAGCTGGGCATCCCTTGGTGCCTGGAGTGTGTTTTAGTGTCTTCCTGCATCCTCTAATGGTTGTCCCAAGCCTCTACTCATCTCCATTCAAGCCTCCACCCTCCTCCTCTCCTCACGCCATGTCCTGACAATATGGAAAACATCTGTTGTAATTGCCCCCCACCCCCCATTTCCCAGCCCCACCTTCACACATGATCTCTCTACAGACAAGGCATGGCAGGAACCCACTCCTGCAGTCATGTGAGACACTGTAATTCAACAGGGCACTCTTGCTCTCTGCGCCTGAATTAAGTTCTATTTACTACCATTTCAGGTTAAAGTCTGGTTTTCATCTGATATTTACTTGGTCATTGACCCAGAACTGATCCAATGCTGGGAAGACTGACTCACACTGTTCAAGTTCACAAGTGTAAACCATAAGTCCTCTTGCTAATATGAAGCAAAACACATAAACCAAAATAACTTATGCCTGACCAGGAGAATCCCTAGAATCTACCTACATAGAATACAGGAAAATCAGAACAGCATGCAGGAAGCAGTAGTATAAGTTGCAAAAACATCTCCACAATTTGGGGCCAACTATGGCTAAGCTTCTTTTATGTTCAGTTAATTGCTCAAGTACCTACTGCTTTATTTGCATAAAGTCTTACTCTCTCTGCCCTTAGAGTGTTCCCCTCTTCCTAGAGCTTGCTGGAACACTGGAAGCTCCTATAGTCCAAAAGACAAATAGTCCAAAAAGGGGACCCAGGTTGGCTTTGCCATTCAGGAGAGTCTAGAACTGGCATCTGTTAAATCAGCTACTGTCACTGCTAGTTATGCAACCGAGAGTTGTACAAATCGTACACACTGTGGAGCCTGCACAGCCAAGGAGATGAGTGCAAACTGAAATCCAAACTATGCTCATTCTACTGCTGCCAAGAAGTGCACACAAGGAGGGGATATCTTGTTTTTAAAATTTGCACAAAGGCACGATGTTATAGGTAGCTGTGGCCCTGAAGGTCACCGCTGAGAACGGGTCCTACTCAGAAGAATAGACATGCTGGTGCGGCTGCTCCCATTTGCTGAGGAGGCCTATGTTCACTGTGGGAAGGTGATCTCTTCCCTCAGGAGCAAGGCCCAGGAGCACTGGGCCAGGACTCGTTCTGGCTCCTGTCCCCTCAGAGACCCAGTGTCACCAATGCTCTCCTTCCTCTCTTTCTAGCATCCACCCGAGTCACCAGCTTTTTCTTTTAACCCTATCCCGGAACTGTGGGTATTATGGGCTGAGTGTTTGTGTCCCCCCAAAACTCATATATTGAAACCCTAATCCCCCATGTGATGGTATTTAGAGGTGAGGCCTTTAAGGGAGGTGATTCGGTCCTGAGGGCGGAGCTCTCATGAATGGGATTAGCGACCTTGTAAGAAGAGGCCAGAGAGCTAGCTCAGGCCCTCTGCCAGGTGAGGACACAGAGAATTCAGCCATCTGTAAACCAGGAAGAGAGCTCTCACCAAGAACCCAACTACGTTGGCACCCGGATCTTAGACTCCCAGTCTCCAGAAGTGTGAGCAATAAATGTCTGTTGTTTTAGGACCCCCAGGTGTGGGTCCTAAGTGGAGCAGCCTGAGCTAAGACAATGGGGCTCCTTACTTTTAAGGGAGGCTTCCCCAGTGTTCCCAGTTCATTTCCTATTCCTGACTATCCTAGTCTAGGTGGCAACTTTTGCCTCTAGACAAGAACCACCAGCCTTTTGTAGAGGCCACCGAGGATGGGCCTGCCTACTTTAGCCAGGTGGTCTAAATGTTGCATGAGGTGATTCGTATAAAGACCCAGCATAATCTCAAGATCCTTTTAAAACCCTAGGATTGTTACCATTATTGCCCAAAGAGGCCTCAACAAAGAGCAGGAAAGGAGTCCTGGACTGCCTGGTCCCTCCCTTTCCTGCCTCCAGGGAGGAAGGGCCCTGGATGCCTCAAGGTTTTAATCTCAGGATTTCAAAGGTCACCGGAAGCTCTGGCACTGAAAACGCCCAGTCCCCCCACAATGACTCAGGATCCGTGACTAACCGGCCCCTTCACCGGAGCTGGGAGCTGCTTGATTAGGAGCACTGGCTGAGGGAGACTTTACCGCAGAAAACAAAGCAAAACCCCGCACAAAGGACAGAAGTGGCTGGGTGGGCAGGCGCGGTGCGCTCCCAGCATGCTCTGCGCCGGGGCCTTCCGCAGGAGCAGGCCTGCAGGGAGTCCCAGGACACCCAGTACCCACACCGAGCGCTGCTCAGAATCCGATCTCTTCATCAATTCTGCCATAACAACGGGGTTTCAGTGCATGGCAGGGGATAAAGTGGCCCGGAGGAACTCAGGACGCATTTGAATGGTAGCCCAGAACTCAGGCAGAATCTGAATCACCTTGGCACAGCCTGGGTCAGGGCTTGCTGCCAGCACATTGTAAGAAAAGCCATTCTGCACAAAGCCAGGCCACACAATGGCACGAGGGAACAGGAAGCGCTGCAGCATGACTTTAATTCCTGTCCTCGCTCTGAGCAGGGCCACAGCTCAGCTGGGAAGGCCTCACCGTTGCTCTGTGTGTTAATACTCACCCACTGCCCGGAGCAAGCTGGAAAACGGGGAGACATCTGAACTGAATTTGCTTGAATTTGCTTTGCAAAAGGGTGAATTTGAAGTGGAAAACCTGTACAACACAGCAACCCTGGACCTGGCATAGCCACACTGCACTGCCTTCTCCTAGCGATGCCCTTGGTAGAATCGTTGACCCTTTCTAAGTGTTGTTTTCTTCATCTGGAGACAGATAGTAATAACATTCCCTGAGTTTCCTGGTTAGCGTGAGGATTAGTAGGTATCTACTACAGGCAATAGGCCAGTCACATAGCAGACTCCCAGGCAATGGCTGGCGTCCTTATTTCTAAGAGTTGGCTATAACTAATTCCGCTATTTACAAGCAATGGGTAAGTCAGTTACTTGACCATTTGTGAGGATCAGTGTTACCATCTATAAAGCGAGGCCCCTGGTCTCTGGGTGGTCGTGAGAGGAACTGAAACTTAGGCTCTAGCATAGCGTCTGCCACCTGCCACGGGAAGGCATTGGCAGATATTCCTGATTCTGAAAATCACAGGGTCAGAGAACACTATCCCCTCTTTAGCTGTGAATTTCATCTGGAGTCTGTGAAAGATCAAAGTCCTGTTGGTTAGTTACTGGTTTCCAATTCTAAGCTAATATGTGCAGCTGCCTTTTAGGTCAGTTTGATATAATTTCTTCTGAGTGAGATTTCCAATTCCTTTTGGCTAAGGTTAAAGTTTCAGATATAGAGCAAATCATAGACTTTTAGGACTGATCTTACCTTGGAGAGCAGAATGGTCCTCAGTCCAGGCTGTTTTTTAAGTATCACCTCACGGGAGAGGAGGGCTTCAAAAACAGCCCAGGGTTCCACCAACACCTGCTGAAGTGGCTGGTGCAGCTGGGCCCGGCTGGAACCCCATTTGAAAATCGCTGCTCTGTGCCACGTGCTCCGTACAGAGGCACTGGAGGACTGGCTGCTTGCCCCTGCATTTTCACCTGTTTTGTCCCCCACAGCCCCCCCACATAGATGTCAAAATGTACAACTAGGGCATGTAAAAGGTGGGGCTAATCTTGCATTGGCCAAATCACAGGATCCTATCTGATGGGAGAGAGGAATAAGGTCTTTCGTACACATTTAAAAATAATTTAAATATTTATACTCTATGCGGCAGCAAGGGAAGAAAACCAGTCCTTTTGGCCAGTAAGAGTGTTGTTGAAAAGAGGAAATCTGAACATGTAAAGTACAGCCTCAGCCCTGCCAAAATGGGCAGGTTGCTTACACGTCCCTGAATCTCAGTGGTTTTCCCTTCTCTATAAAATGAATATACTGATGATATATCTGGCTTGCTTCATTATGCCCTAGTGAGGTGCAAGGAAGGAAAGCACTGTCCGTGTTCTAAGCAAAGCAGGGAACAATGTGAGGAATCTTGAGTCCGCGTCTTCCCCTAGCTTGCCCTGTGACATCAGACAAGTTTTCATTTTAGTGCCTTAGTTTTCTCCCACCTGCAAAGAGGGACCAATAATGCCTAATGCTGGCCACACCCGGATGCCATGGGGACAAAAATAGCGGGTGTTTGTGAAAGAACGTGAAAAGGCAGGAAGCCTGTATTAAATTACAGCAGTGCCATAGTCTCCATTTCACAGATGCTGAAACGCAGTCTGTGTGAGGCTCTGTCCCGCTGATTCCGGCAGAGCTGGGGCTTTGGCCAGGCCCTATGTGCTCAGCGTCTCCGCCTCCAGTGGACATCTCTCACGCTCTGTTTAGCAGCGCTGACTTCTCTTTTCTCTCGGTTGTTAATCTGCTCGAGGTGCAGGCAGGCCCAGACCCGTTCTTTGGGTGAGGCCAGGAAGAATAGGGCCATTTATATTGATGCTCAGATGACTGGAAAATCCTTTTATCCTGCTCCACTGAAGAGCAACTCAGATCAGAACTTGAGGAATACGAAGACCTAAAGAGCCACCTAGTGGTGACACCTGAGAATGACTCCATCGTCTTTTGCTTCATTGGCATGGAGGTAACAGGAATGGATTTTTCTTCCTCTCTTAAATTTGTGCCTGCTCTAGCAACCACCAAATGGAGATTAAGGTAATTGTCTATCTTGTCTGCTTATACACTGACTTCAAAATGATGCAGTGTGAGAAACCATCAACAAAACAACAAGAAAGCCCACTGCATGGGAGAACATATTTGCCAATGTTATCTCCAATAAGGGTTTAATCTTCAAAATTTACAGGGAACTCATACAACTTAACAAAAGGAAGATAATTCAATCAAAAAATGGGCAAAGGACCTAAATAGGCACTTTTCGAAAGTGAACATGCAGAAGGCCAAGAGACATGAAAACATGCTCAAAGTCACTAATTATCCGAGAGATGGAAATCAAAACAACAATGAGGTAATATCTCACACCTGTCAGAATGGCTACCATCAACAAATCAACAAATGACAAGTGCTGGTGAGGATGTGGGGAAAAGGGAACCTTAGT